>NC_048218.1:206250070-206313692 GCF_002007445.2 Ailuropoda melanoleuca
TCTCAGGGTGGGCAGTTGGATCTTTGAAATTGACATGACAGAAGGTCATGAATGTCAAGGACAAAGCCTGGGAGATGCCCCTGGATGCGAGGCTGGTGAAGAGAGAAGAGCATTAGAAGCACGGGGGTTGGAGAGCTCTGGCCAACGGAATCACAGGAGATGACTACAGACCAGTGTTGGGGAGGGCGACACTGAGCCAAGAGTAAAATCTTCAAGGGGCAAAGGAGGGTGAGAACCCCAGGACTTTAGGGTTCTTATGAGTTCAAATGAATTAAGTTCATTTCAGCCTCCTAAAACCTCTTACTTTATTCCTTCTACTCCGTGTTGGTTCCTCCTTTCCCTGAGTATTTGTAGCAAGCACGATTCCCAAATCTCTATGGGAACTTTCCTCTTTCGAGTTGGGAGCAGACCGGCAAAGAGAAATCATTTTCACAATCTGGTTCCAAATCCTTCAAACCCTGACTTGAGAGTTTCGCTTCCACATTTCCCACAGATCATGTGCGGGTGACAGTGGGTGGGTTGAACACAGGGAAGGTAAAGCACAAAGTGATAGTTGTCTTTTTCTTCTTCACTTCACAATATCAGGGTTCGAGGTGGGTGGGGGTCGGTGGAGAGAACAGCAACTCTCCCAGGTGCCTGGAGCTCCTGAGAACATCCAGGCTTCCTTACCTTCAGCCATCGTTCCATATCTGCCCCTCTGAAGCCCTTCCATCCTCTCCTGGAATAGAAAACAGGAAAGGAGTAAAAGCAAGTGTCCATAAGGAGTTGCTAGGCCTGAGAACACTTTCAAGTCAGACATTTAAGAATATTATCCTGGGATGAGCCATTTCCATTGCTAATTTTCTCACTCCTATTATACTTTCAAACATCTATGACTAACTTTAGGCAAACCCCAGGCAAAGCTGGGTTATGTTAATGCAATGCACTGTTGCTTTTTTTTTTTTTCAACTTACAGGAAATTAGGAAATATTTTTTAAAAATATCAGTTGATTCTCTCTCTCCAACTTGAAAAGGCATGAAATGAAGAAAGCATTCTTCTGTGGAACCAGAAGTGGGACATTATTATTATTGTTTGCAATCAAAGTAGGAGAACTTGCTAGAATACGGAAAAAAACTGCATTGCTGTAAATGACATCGGTGTGTCTGAAGTAGAGAATTTCCAGTCCTAGATGAAGGTCCCACGGATATTCCAGGGGCAAAGAGGAAAGCACAAGGTTCCTTTTGGTGGGAGGGCAGAGCAGGGACAAGGACTCCTTCAGGGACTAACAGTAGAGGAAAGAGTGGTAGAGAGCCGAGCACTGACACCTTCCTTACCCCCTCCACTCACGCCTGCCTGTCCCCTGCCAGGGAGCTGGTGGAGAGAAGGTGGTGCAATAACTGAAGGGAAAGAATCAACATGGCGGACAAATTCAAGATAACCTCATCTCCTGCTCAGATTTTAATCCAGCTTCTTTCCTGGAAGGCTCTGGGGACCTGGTCTCGAAATATCACCATTTGTGTCTGCCAGCAGATTTAACCAGAAATCGACACAACCTTTGGAATAAAAGTTGCATTGGAACGAGGCAGAATATTGGGTCCTTCCTCCTGGTGTTAGAAAAGGCAAGTGTGCCTGAGACACCCACACCGGAATTACGATGAACTCTGAGGCTGTGTTGTATTTATTCCGTTTTAAAGGTGATGCGGTTATGCAACCGACTTTTGCAGTAGAGAAGTATCCAACGTTACAAAACAAACGGGGACCACGTGCCAGGAACGACTGTAACTATTTCGGCCTCTCTGCTGCAGCTGTTCTGTTTGATCGAGAAGTGGAAACATTACGCATATGGCTCCATTCACAGTTTTCGGCTCCCCAGTCTCAGTCCCCCTCGCTCTGTTGTTCAGAGGAAGCCAGTATCCTGAGGACTTTCGGGATCATTCTCGTTTGTCTCTTTATACTACTACATGCATGTGTCTCTAGAGGTGTGTAGAGTGCTGCTTTTCTATTTGTAACTTTTTATATAAATGATGTCGTGTATGTAACATTTTATCGATTATTTTTTCAAAGATTTTATTTATTTATTTAGAGATAGCACGAGCGAGGGGATAGGCAGAGAGTGAGAATCTTAAGCTGACTCCACAGGGAGCCTGGAGCCCAACCCGGGGCTCAAACCCACGACCCTGAGATTATAGCCTGAGCGGAAATTAAGACCTGGACGTACAATGGACTGAGCCCCTCAATGTGCCCGTCAATTATTTACTAGCAAATATTTGAGCTGTTTCAAACTACATGCTTGCTTCTACAAACAATGTTGCAAAACCATCCCATCTTTGTGGGGCACACGTGCAACAAGTTACCTGGGACAGACAGCTGCCAGCTGACTCGGTATTGCCACGTCCAAGCCCAGGACGGTTCGGCGAACTCCCACTGGCACCGCCACATAGGAGAATTCCCAAACCCGCACAAGTGCTTGGTGACCTTACACTTAATTTTTTGTCACTCTACGGGTGTGAGGACATCTTATCGGCTTAAACTTGTGTTTTAATCATTCCCATTGAATCAAAAGTGTTTTTCATAGTTTGTTACTCAGGTTGCTTCTGTTCTAAAGAAATAACTTTGGCACCTTCTTCCCTTCATGCGGTGGAGTTTTTTGGCCCTCCTGGGGGGAAACCATCCACTTCCAGGTTAGCAGAATATATTAAGACCACTTCCTTCCTTAGTTTCTTTTCTCGCTTTCCTTCTCCCTCCTTTCCCCAGTTCCCTCCTTTCCTTTAGCCCCGAGAAGAGCATTTTTCTCACCATTTGCCACGAGCTGTCCTAGCCTCTGGTAAATTACACTCGGGCTTTTGCTACAACTGCTCATGTTCTCTGACATCCTCTACTTGAAATGTCATTCAGAAACACGCTGGAATCAATCCAGTCATGTGGTAAGGACGATGCGAGAGGGGAGGGTGTTGACGATGGGCTTCGTCATTGGAAGCATTCTCTGTGCGGCCATCTGCAAACTTCAAACTTCTTTCCTGCCCATGATTCTAACTGTCCCGCTCAATCCCCTGTGATGGGCTCAAGATAGGTGTTGAAATGTCTATTTGCATATTGGGAAACTGAGCATCACATGTCCTGCCCAAGGTCACCAGATGGCCACAGAGCTAAGATTAAAAAAGATGGGGGTCTCCTAGGTCTGCATATCCTCCTTGATTCCACAGGGCATAAAAGAGATCATTCCAACAAATTCACGAGCCTCTTGGAACTCCACATACAACGTTAGCACCCCAGCCTGCCTTCAATGAACATAGAGGATTGTATTGCAAAAACTTGAGTGCATGTTTTTTTTTTAAAGATTATTCAAAGATAAAATTGCAGGAGGAAGGAGTGGCTCTGTATTTAGATTTAAAACAATCTGGTGTTTTGACGTGGTTAAGTGAAACCCAAATGGAGCAATGTGGCTGACACAGAAAGCCAGGGAACCTCAGGTTCCATTAGCTGAGATGCAGCCCAGGTGGTTCTCCTGAGCCCTTTTCTGAGCCGTCAGATGATGGGGAGACATCTGTCCCCGAGAGGGCAGATTTTTAGGCAGATGTTAAGATAAGAAAGTTTCCAGAGACAATGGATGGCTCAGTTGGTTAAGTGTCTGACTCTTGATTTTGGCTCAGATCATGATCTCGAGGCAGTGAGATTAAGCCCCTTGCCTGGCTCNAATCAGTAAAAGAAAGTTACCAGAAATGTCTTCTCTGCCCTAGCAGCTTCATGACTCCCCAAACCATCATTGGCATCTGAGCAAAGGCCTTATTGATGGCCCTCCCGTGTCTAAGTCTAAAGCTGAAAAGGGACTTTTCTGGGCTTGGAAAGCACTCAAGACTCTGTCACTGAAGGATGGAAAAGTAAGTGGTAAAGACCCATTTCCTCTTTTTTTCTACCCATTGCTAAAGCCAACCTCCTTTGCCATTGAAGAGAAGAGGGGAGAATACTTTCCCTACTGCATGTGTGTCCCTGGCCCCAACGCTCAACTCCTTTTCCACCTTGAGCACAGATGACTTTGCTCAAGAATGGACAAACCCAGCGTCTACTCACCCTTGGCCAGCCTCTGCCCACCTTCCGGCTTAGCCAACCCTCTGTGCCTGATCAGCTCAACTATGTAATTTAGCCCCTTGGTAGAAATTCTGAGAGCAGCTGCCTGGTCAGGGCAGATACTTTCCAGGCTGTGTGAGAATAGGCCTTCCAGAATGCTGGGCACACCACGGCTCACATCCCTGGGGCACTGGTACAACCTTCTCTGTCCACTCACGGGGATTTCAGGGACTCCAACTCCACTCACACAGGAGAAAAGGACTCTCTTTTTTTTTTTCTTTTGACAAAACAGGAACCTGAGGCCCAGAAAGCTTAGATAGCGTATACCAGGCACCCTGCATACCAGACCTGGAACCACAATCTGAGTCCTACAATTCACCTTCTGTCTGTCCCTCCACGCACCTCACTGGACCCCACCCCACCCACTCAGTGATGAGATTGTGGGAAATGTGGAAGTGAAATCTCAAGTCAGAGTTTGATGGGAGGAAATCTGAATTATGAAACACGATTTCTCTTCCCTTGTCTCTGCTCAGTCTTCAGGAGGAAAGGAAGTAATACACACTATTGAGAAAGGAATGTTGAAATGTCCAACTATAACCATGGATTTGTCTGTTTCTCCATTCACTTCTGTCAGTTTTACTTCTTCAATTTTCAAGTTTCTTGTTTTTCTGAAGCTCGGTTACTTATGGATGCGTGTGATGAAGGAGAGTCGGAGGAAAGTCATGCAGGGACAATCCCCCCACCCCCGTCCTGCCCTATAAGGAAACCTCCTTAAGAGGACTTTACAGGTACCCTGGAAGGAGCCCTCCACCCTTTCCCAAGCTATAGATAGATGACAAAAACCCGACTGGATGGCAGGCACAGGGAGGATAAATCAGATTAAAACAACAAGCCAACAAGCCCATAAAAAACCCCTAGACTTAGAAATTCCGGTGGCAAAGCTCTTGGGTCCCCTCCCTCTTTGGGAGCTTTGTATTATTGCTAAACTCAATAAACCTTGCTCTGCTGCCCACCACTCTGCCTGGTCTCCGTCTTCATTCTTCATAGCGGCATGACCAAGAACCAAGTGCACCGAAGAGAAAATCCTGTAACACATGCACATGCGGTATTATTGTGTCTTGTTGATGAATTAACCTCTTCATCCCTGGGAAAGGTCCTTTCTTATCCCTGGTGGAGAGATGGTGTTGCTCTTCCGATAGCAATATAGCCACTGCAGGCTTTACACATATTATGTAAGCTTTATCTTTTCCAATTCTTCGACTTCAACTTATCTGTGTCTTTTTATTTAAACCCAGACCTTTGGGGTTTCTATGGAGGCTTTGATGCATAGTCATGATTGACTAAGTCATTGGCCATTGGCTGATTCAATGGCCCCCCCTTGCCTCTCTGGTCTTGGGAGGTCAGGGTGGGATTGAAAGTTCCAATCCTCTATTCCCATTGTCCCATTGTCTTTGGGAAAACCAGTGCCCCACCTTGATGGGTCTGAAAGGCACCTTCATTAACATAACAAAGACACCTGTATCATCAGTATCACAGAAAATTTCAAGGGATTTAGGAGCTGTGAGCCATGAACCATGGACAAAGACCAAATACATATGAAAAATATATTTTGGTCATTTGATCAAATACCTATTTCTTATAAATCACAATATCACAGGATGGGTGGTAAATATTAACCTTGGTTATTCCATCTTGCCCTGAAACAGAAGACCCCGCCCACATGTCTTCTTTTGCAAAGTATTTGTCGAAGACACTAGACATCTGTACTGTTGACTTTCCCACATCCTGAATTTTGCTGTTTGCAACCTCACAATGTCATTTAGTATTTTCTCCTGTCTCAGAGATTTCTGTAAGCTGGAACTTAGCTGTGGTTGGTTTGATCAGACCAGAATCAAGTTCAATTTTTTTGGCAATGTTACTCATAAACGGTACCCTGTCTTTCCATCGGGGGGACTTAGTGTTTTGTTTTACCTCTTTTTATGTTAGCAGTCATTTATGATCACTGGGTAAATCCATTACTTAAAGAAGTATTGCAAAAAGGTGATATTCTCGTCTTCTATCTCCTTCCCATCGTGCAGCTAGAATATCTGTATTAGGGTATTCTCTCCCTCTGCACTTACTTAGTAACCTGAAGTACAGTCTATGCTAGAAAGGCAGGATAAATGCTTGATAAACACCAGGATAAACTACAAATGGAATAAGAGATTTAAACGTTAGCAAAAAGGAAATCAAAAAAGGTCTAGAAGGCAACAGAAAAGTATTCCACCATAATCGATGCATGTGGAAGTTGTAGCTATGATTCAAAAGCCAGAGCACACAAATTTATGGATTCCTATGCCTACATTACAGCGATACACATCTACATTTTAAAAATCAAAGTAAAGAGTTGCCTAGCCGGCTCAGTTGGTGGAGAATGAGACTCTTGATCTCGGGCTTGTGAGTTTGAGCCCACATTGGGTGCAGAGATTACTTACAAATAAAATCATTCAAAACAACAAAAACAAAGTAAAATTTGAATAACAAACTAGAAAATAATATTTGTAAACCATATAATAGACAAATGACTAATCTGTCCAATACGTACTGTTCCTAGGAAATTGAAAGGTAAGAGACCAGAGAAAAGAAAAGACAGCAGAAAAAGGGACCAAAGAAAAGAAGATGGCAGAAAAACAAACTGATACCAAACATAGGAAAAGATGCTTAATCGCACGCTTATGGAAAGAAATGCATATCAAACTACATTCAGGTGTGATTCCTCCTCTATCAGGTTTTTAAAACCCAAAATTATGCCTCTGACAGATTTTGGCCATGTTCATGTGCTTAGAAAGACAAAAGAATAAGCATGTTAAGAATTTTTGAACTGCTGGGGTGCCTGGGTGGCACAGCGGTTAAGCGTCTGCCTTCGGCTCAGGGCGTGATCCCGGCGTTATGGGATCGAGCCCCACATCAGGCTCTTCTGCTATGAGCCTGCTTCTTCCTCTCCCATTCCCCCTGCTTGTGTTCCCTCTCTCGATGGCTGTCTCTATCTCTGTTGAATAAATAAATAAAAAAATCTTTAAAAAAAAAAAAGAATTTTTGAACTGCTGTTCCAGATGTCACTGTTTCCATTCAGAATGACACGGAACCCCTTCTTCCTTCTGTACTTTTGAATAAAAGCATATACACACAGAGAATGGAGTCATTTGGGCAAACTAGTACCTTTTCACCCAAAACACAGAGCCCCCTAGTAAGCTGTGGTACTGAATGTAGCAGGGATCAAGGTCAAAATGGAGCTTTCCAAACCTTCTCCCTGAATAGAGGACCATCGGGTCCAGAGTGTACCTCTACTCAGGCCACACCACATGAGACCGAAAAGGGTAAACCTGAAGAGAAAGACTCACCTGAGTCAGCCAGGAATAGGCCTTCTCTGGTCATGTGAGAGTGTAGACACAGGAATCCCCAAGCAGGTGATGCATGGCTCCAGGGAGACTGGAAACTGAAGAGAGGGGACATGAAACCCATATTCTGGTTTGAGGCAAAGAAACTCTACTCCAGTATCTGGAAAAAGTGGATGTCAGGCTTTCCTCCAACTCTCCAAATTACTTCTGTTTGTATGAGAAGGAGTGAATATTATTCTCTTCCTTTATTTCCTGACCTCTGAGAATTTCCCAGTGCCTGCTTTTCCTAAGGCTTAGCCCCCATCCTGCTGCACTGACCCCTTTCTCTCCTTCCCCGCCAAGTGCACGCCCCCTCCTGCACCTGTTCCCAGCCCTCTTCTCGCCTCAGGAACTACCCTCCCAACACCATTCTCATCATTCTGTCTCGCAGGGGTGGAGGTGGGGGTGGGCATCACCTTTCATGACTAACTCTGATGGAATCAGGTATGTTTCTGAATAAAATAAGGAATTCTGCCACCGGCTTTTCAAAGAATACCTGTCTCCCCTCAGTAGACTGACGGGACAAAGTAGGGCCCAGAGGTGGGACATCCCCATGGCTTCACCACCCAACACCTGCTTCCTTGCAGGTCCCAAACATTTCTGGACATTTCTCGTGTACCATCACAATTTTTAACAAAACAAAACAAGAAAAACAATTTTTCCTTTGATTTTATTGACCTAAAAGCACTTGAAGAAAATGGACAGCATGTCTGATGTGACAAAAAACAAGAGAACGTGAAATTATGTAAAAAGCAAAGAATCTGACACAGAGATGGTGACTGTGAACACATGAACCCGCTGATGGCAGAAGTCACTGAAAACACTCAGTGTCCATGAGTAATACACAAGTAAATTAAAGCGGCAAGAAAAATCAAAATGCATATAATGAGGATAGCAGTTATTCCATTGTGGGAAAGCATCCATCTTGTGACTCCGGGGAGCGCCCCACAGGCCCACTTACTCCTGGTGTCTCTCAGGTCCCGCCTTTGGTTTTCCAGCTGCGCGCGCACCTTGGCCAGGTAGCGCCGGTGCTCTTCCCCGTGGGTGTGGCCCCCCCCTTGCTGCAGCCTCTGGGCTTCAAAGAAGAGGTCATTGCTGTGGAAGGAGCCCTCGTTCTCCCTCTCCAGCCTCCCCACCACAGCCATCAGCTGGGCCAGCTGCTCCCTCTGCTCCTCCCCGGTGGCCCTGTTGTTGAAGCCACAGTACCGCCTCCCGCACTCCTGCATCAGGCTCTGCAGGCTCTGGTTGTCCGTGTGTGTGATGTAATCGTCCAAGGACTCGCCGTTCAAATCCTCCTTGTGGGTGAAGAGGACCACCACGTGTTTCATGGCTCCTGCCCCGAAGACCTCCTTCACCCTCCTCACAGCCACCGTGTCCTGGGCAGTGAAGCGCCCCAGCTGGGTCACCAGCAGCAGCACATGGGGCCCCGGGGCAGAGAGCAGGTAGCAGTCCCCGATGTCCCTGCACATCCCTTGGGTCTGAGCCTCTGCCTCGAAGATGGAGGGCGTGTCGACCACCAGGAGTTTCCTTCCATTCCAGGTCCCTGTCTCCGCCTGGCACGTCTTGGTCACGGGCTGGCTCCCCAGCCTGGACTCAAACACTGGCTGGCAGAGGATGCTGTTCCCTGTGGCACTCTTCCCAGTGCCCGTCTTGCCCACCAGGACGATCCTCAGTGAGGACGATGTTGCAAACCACTTATCTTCCTCTCTGCCTATAAAAAAACAAACAAACAGTTCTTTGTTTCTTGCTGAGCTAGTGATTCTTAGGATTCTCGGGTCATGGACCTTCATGGTATCTCGTGAAAGCTCGTGGACCTCCCTCCCCAAAACCAATGCTATTGAGATACATACAAAAGTTTGTACACAACTTTAGGATAATCATGTATCATAGAAAGCCTGCGTTAGCAGCTCATACTCTGACCCACAGCCAAGGGANACCAAGACGTGCCAGGCGGAGACAGGGACCTGGAATGGAAGGAAACTCCTGGTGGTCGACACGCCCTCCATCTTCGAGGCAGAGGCTCAGACCCAAGGGACGTGCACGGACATCGGGGACTGCTACCTGCTCTCTGCCCCGGGGCCCCATGTGCTGCTGCTGGTGACCCCAGCTGGGGCGCTTCACTGCCCAGGACACGGTGGCCGTGAGGAGGGTGAAGGAGGTCTTCGGGGCAGGAGCCATGAAACACGTGGTGGTCCTCTTCACCCACAAGGAGGACTTGAACGGTGAGTCCTTGGACGATTACATCACACTCACGGACAACCAGAGCCTGCAGAGCCTGATGCAGGAGTGCGGGAGGCGGTACTGTGGCTTCAACAACAGGGCCACCGGGGAGGAGCAGAGGGAGCAGCTGGCCCAGCTGATGGCTGTGGTGGGGAGGCTGGAGAGGGAGAACGAGGGCTCCTTCCACAGCAATGACCTCTTCTTTGAAGCCCAGAGGCTGCAGCAAGGGGGGGGCCGCGCCCACGGGGAAGAGCACCGGCGCTACCTGGCCAAGGTGCGCGCGCAGCTGGAAAACCAAAGGCGGGACCTGAGAGACACCAGGAGTAACTGGGCGTGCGGGGCGCTCCTCAAAGTCAGAAGGTGGATGCTTTCCCACATTGGGATAACTGCTGTCCTCATTATATGCATTTTGATTTTTCTTGCCACTTTAATTAACTTGTGTATTACTCATGGACACTGAGTGTTTTCAGTGACTTCTGCCATCAGCGGGTTCATGTGTTCACAGTCGCCATCTCTGTGTGTCAGATTCTTTGCTTTTTACATAATTTCACGTTCTCTTGTTTTTTGTCACATCAGACATACTGTCCATTTTCTTCAAGTGCTTTTAGGTCAATAAAATCAAAGGAAAAAATGTTTTTTCTTGTTTTGTTTTGTTAAAAATTGTGATGGTACACGAGAAACTGCCCGGAAAT
The DNA here is from genome assembly GCF_002007445.2 of Ailuropoda melanoleuca. Classification (NCBI taxonomy): domain Eukaryota; kingdom Metazoa; phylum Chordata; class Mammalia; order Carnivora; family Ursidae; genus Ailuropoda; species Ailuropoda melanoleuca. Next base: position 206,260,444 of record NC_048218.1, read on the forward strand.
ATTTCAGACATGAAGGGAAGCAGGTGTTGGGTGGTGAAGCCGTGGGGATGTCCCACCTCTGGGCCCTACTTTGTCCGGTCAGGCTATTGAGGGGAGACAGGTGTTCTGCGAAAAGCCAGTGGCAGAATTCCTTATTTTATTCAGAAACATACCTGATTTCATCAGAGTTAGTCATGAGAGGTGATGCCCACCCCCACCTCCACCCCTGCAAGACAGAATGATGAGGATGGGCTTGGGAGGGTAGTTCCTGAGGCGAGAAGAGGGCTGGGAACAGGTGCAGGAGGGGGCGTGTGCATGGTGGGAAAGGAGGGAAAGGGATCAGCGCAGCAGGATGGGGGCTCAGCCTTAGGGAAGGCAGTCACTGGGAAATTCTCAGGGGTTGGGAAATAAAGGAACTATAATTTCTTAGAGCAGGAGTGGCAGCACCGAATAGCGAATATTTTAGACCATTAAAAATGGTCTATAGTTGGGGCGCCTGGGTGGCTCCGTCGGTTGTGTCTGCCTTCAGCTCAGGTCCTGCTCTCAGGGGTCCTGGAATTGAGCCCTGGGTCAGGCTCCCTGCTCAGACTCAGGGGAGTCTGCTTCTCCCTCTCCCTCTGACCCTCCCCCCTGCTCATGCTCTCCATATCACACGCTCTCTCTCTTAAGTGAATAAATGAAAAATCTTAACAAAAAAAAGGTCTCCAGTCTACTCAGCTCTGCCCTGACAGTGCCAAAGCTGCCACAGGCTGCGTTCCCATAAAGTTTGACAGACAGTGGCCTTTGGATTTCATGTAACTTTCGGATGTGGCCATGAAACATTATTCTTCCTTTGATGTCTTCAACGATTTTAAACTGTGAAGGGCTTTCGCACCTCACAGGCTGTATAAAACACAGGGCAGACCACACTGGGTCCCTCTGGGGGCGTATTTCCTGTTGTTTTTGAGCTGTCTCTTAAGTAATGCAACATCTTAACCTCAAACCCAGTACCATCCAGTTCAATCATGTGTGCTCTCCGTGGGAATTCGGGGAAAGGGTCGTGCCCGGCATTTCAGTGGTACAAAAGAGAAGAGGGCCAACCTTGGGGTGTAATTTGAGCAGAGGTCATAAATTCAGCGCAAACAGGAAATCAGATGAGGGGGTCCTTGGTGGCCCCTCCCCTGCCTTCTTCCTTTTGGTAGCTGCCCCACCCCTTCCTTCTCTACTCCTTGTACCTTGTAAGGGAGACCTGCAGTCATCTGATGAGGGAACAGAAGGCAAGCTGAGGACAAGGCAGAAACTGACACCCCGCAACCCCTCTCCCCCCTGGGGTGTATGTGTTGTTCCTCAGGCACTGCTGGCTGCCCTAAAGGACAAAGAAATAGTAAACCTATAGAGACCACAGTCCTGCAGGACTTGAGTCTCCCTCAGTTTACAAATGTCTTAGCAGTCTACAGGAACAAATCATTTATATCAATAACCTAGCTTCCGGAAGGAAAAGTAAATACAATTGAATGTCTTTGTAACCTGCAGCCCATAGACAGATACTTGAAGCGGGCAGAATGTAATGTTCCTCCAGGAAGTTCCCAACTACCTTCATGTTAACGCCTTGCTAGAGGGAAAAACAACCTTCACTTGACAAGGGCAAGGCCTCCAGTAGCCGGTATCCAGTGAGTCTTACTTAACATATGAAAGTACTTTCTTGAAACCTCCCTTTTTCCTTGCCTTCCCCAACCCCATAGTATATAATCAGCCACCCCTCACAAGCCAGGGCAGCAGCTCTTTCTGCCCACGGGTCCTGTCATAAACCACCATTTTGCACCAAAGAGTCTCAAGAGCTCTTTCTTGGTCGGCGGCTCCGGATTCCACCGCACTGAACCTCACCGATATCCCACAACCTCAACACTCCCAGGCAGCCTGTGGCTGGATGGGTAAATGCCTAATTCTGGGACGAGTCTTAGGAACTCGATGTGACGCCCAAGTATCAATCTCCAAACCTCTCTTGGTGACAAAGGTACCATGTTGCCATTTACAGCCGTACCACGTAACTGACGCCAGACGTGTTCAAGGAGCGTTAGGTTTAAGTCCTCAAGCCCTGGACAGGCTAAGGAACTCTGATTTTTCCAACCAAGGACCAACTTCTGAAGGCAGTATTCCCGATTTGTCCAACCTTACCTGATCTCTCCTTCCTTGAGCTCATGCAGCCAGCTCCGCACGCATTTGCTACGTGAGTGCTGAGTGCCGGGTTCTAAGCTGGGCACGAGGAATCTAGGATAAAAGATAAATGATACAAGGCTCCCACGCCACACAAGGGACCGCATGGTGAAGGGATGAAAGGCACATGGAAATGGGAATAAGAGTAATTTGTTTAGAGATAAGGAGTCTGCCAGAAGAAGAGCACACAGGCTGGCTAGATGGGGTGGCGCGTGTGCCGTCTGGGAACATGCTGGCCTCTCCCCCATGGTCGCTGTGGGCTGGGGAAAGCCACTGTCCAGGAGGAGAGGGTGAATCAGCATTGGGAGGTGCAGGGAGAGACAGGGCTGGGCGGGGGGGCCTGGAGAGCTCCCTCGGGGTTCCACTGCCGTCTCCAAGAGAAAGGAAGTCACTGGAGGCTTTTAACAAGATTTGTGTGGCAGCAAGGTGGTGGTGGGATTATATACATGTAAGCCTGGGGGTAGGGACAACATTTAGAAGAGATTTCCGTCTCAGCCATCAAGACCCGAGCTGTAGCGAAAGGAATGGATGGAGAGGAGAGGACGCCCGTGGGCAACGCTGAGGAGGGGTAAAATTAATACAAGGCAGTCCTGGACACAACACAGACTCTTCCCGCTTTCCAAAGGTAGGGCATTCCCAGGAAACCTTTCGGAAGCCAACAGGGCATAAAGCAAAGGAACAATTACCATTAATTTATATGGAAAAGTTTTGAGCATTCCCGGACCACCCAGAATGAACTTTTTTTGGCTTTTCTGATACCTTAACACACATCTTGCTAATGGATGCACAAACTCAGGGGCGATCAAGCCCAGAGCTGTGGCGCCTGGATGCTGAGGTACGGCGTGGGGCTCCCCAGGGAAGGCGCTCACAGCGCCTCGCTGGCCGCCCGGGGAGCATGCTGCCGCTCCAATGGACTCACTGCAAAACCAGCACGGAATGCTGTTTTCACTTTTTGCCACTTGTTGTAGGAATGAACATCCCCTTCGGATTTCTTTCACTAAGCCAAAACAGGTGCTCGTGCAATACTTTTATAAAAGTGGCGTAACACCAACTTTCAAAAGCAGGGGATTCGTGCATCAGGGAGGGAACCAGGTTTCTGTCCTGGGCGGCCCTGTTCAGGGGGCTACCTTCACTGCCCTGGGCCTTCAGAGGGAGAGAGGGTTGAACAGAAGAAGGAAGCGCCCCAGCTGGGTCACCAGCAGCAGCACACGGGGCCCTGGAGCAGAGAGCAGTTAGCAGTCCCCAATGTCCTTGCACGACCCTTGGGTCTGAGCCTCCGCCTTGAAGATGGGGGGCGTGTCGACCACCAGGAGGTTCCTTCCATTCCAGGTCCCTGTCTCCACCTGGCATGTCTTGGTCACGGGCTGGCTCCCCAGCCTGGACTCAAACACTGGCTGGCAGAGGATGCTGTTCCCTGTGGCACTCTTCCCAGTGCCCGTCTTGCCCACCAGGACGATCCTCAGTGAGGAAAATCGTGGAGTTAACCTCTCTTCTCCACCCGTCAGAGCACACGAAAAGTTAGCGTGCAATTACTGTGGACTAAATGCATACCCCCCGAAATTCATATCCTGAAACCCTAATCCCCAGTGTGATGGCACCTGGAGCTGGGGCTTTGGGCAGGTAACTTGGTGTAGATGACGTCATGAGGGTAGAGCCCCTATGATGGAATCAGTGTCCTTACAAGAAGATGAAGAAAGACCTGAGCCCTCTCTTCATGATGTGAGGACACAGCCAGCTCAGGGGAGAAAGTGGGCTCTCACCAGATACCAAATCTACAAGCACCTTGATCTTGGACCTCCAGCCTCCAGAACAGTGAGAAATCAGTACTCGTCTTGTACAAGCCAGTGCACAGTATCATGTGTTAGCAGCATGGACTACAAGAGTAATAAATGCCTTTTGAGGAGGAGAAGAGCAAAAGAGAAAAAGGGAAAGACCTAGAAGAAACAGCATCCCTGAATCAGGCTGTCAGACCCTCTGATCCCATCGCAGGACGGGGCTCAGAGTGAACACCTTACACCTGTATTGAGAATATAAAGGGAATTCACACTGGGCTGTGAAATAAACTACCCCAGCTGACCAGAGTCCTTGGGACCTTTCCTTTTCAGACATGATTTTTGCTACTCTTTCTGGAAACGTTATCTGTATTGGTTCCCACCCTGTAGGCTCTTCAATGCTTAGAGCTTTCGACAACCACGGAGCTGTTTGTCCCATACTTTCTCCTCCTCCCATCCCTGCCTAGTGTCTGTTTTATAAGATGACAGGGCTTGTCTAGAAAAACTCACCCTAAGGAGACAGCAAACAGCCCAATACATTATATTTCCAGGGAATATACATTTTCTTTAGCTTGGGGTGACTCTGGCCTTGTACCTTTCACTGCCATCCCAAGTGCTGAGTTCACTGGTAAATTTGCCACGCCAGTGCTGAGTTCATGGCCCCGGAGCGTGAAGAGCTGCCCTAGACCCTACCCGTGGTGAAAGCATCCTCCCCACCCTTCTGAAGCCCTTCCATTTTGTTCCAGAAGGGAAAACATGCAGGGATTGTTCATACTGAAGCTGGATGACACAAAGCACCCCATTTCATAGATGAGGGAATTAAGGCAAGAAGAAGCAAATACTGAAGGTCACACCCAACTTACTGGATAAGCCAAGACCCAAACGCAGGTCTGCTGACCAGCAGCCATTCTCGGCCTGGACTGAGCAGTGCAGACGTGCAAGCAGGTGCACGTGATCTCCCACAATCTGTAGTTAACTAACAGGAGCACTGAAAATGTCTCGTCCACCAGAACACCAAACAAGGAAGCTGGTCATTCCCAACTGGGCACCCAGGCTCCCTTGTCTGCCTCTAGGGTCCCAGTGCTGACAGGTAAAGTCCAGATGCCCCTGGGGTAGACTATTTGATCTGAGAGCACGGAAGCAGGGGTGTTTGGTGAGATAACAGTTGGCCTGAACTTAGTGACTCAGGTCTTCTCTCCATTTACTGATACACATTCCACCCCACCGACCAGCTGGACTCAACGGCAATCTCCCACAACTGATATGAACGACTCGTCCTGGTTTGTCTGGGTTTACCTGCCCTCACCTTCTTCCATTGTCCCCCATGCACCTTTTTCTTGATCCTTCTCTTTCTTCTTACCCCCTATGTCCTGTGCTCAGAAAGACCACTCAGGTTTCACCCAAGAATGACTTCTCAAGCTTCACTACTGGGAAAAACCTACAGGGCCCTTTCCAAAGCCAAGAGCATGCTGTGTGCAAAGTTTCAGAGTATTCTTCTTATAACAGTTTTCAGGAATTGATACTAAAGAATGAATCTCTAATTGTGTAATTTTTAAGTTCAGGAGAGTTGAATTGAAAAAAAGATGCCTTTTTGAAATAAAAGGATTTTCCTAGTGCTCTTGGGATCATGCCATGTAGGGTATGGTCTAGCCCCTCCACATGCAAAACTAGCCTCAGGGATCACCTTGGCAGAAAAAAATAATAATAATTTAATAAATAAATAACTTGGGAATCCTTTTAATTTGAATGTCAAAACCCAGCTTCTATCAGACAGTTTCCTGGTAATGCCTTGTAAGTTATCCTAATGGTATTTTAGAACCAAAAGAGAAAAAAGGTAGCAACTTATCAGCCCCCTGGGATCTCTATTCTTTGGCCAGGTCCCATGGAAACTAGTCTAACCTGGTTTGTAAAGTTTGTTTCACTTTCTGTACAATTCAAATAAGAGTTATCTTGGCTGAGGAACCACAGTACTGAGTCTTCAACTCAGTCCCTACTTTTATGTCAAAGTAAGTGTGGGCCTGTTGGATGGAAACCAGCCCTCAACATTTTCTGTTATCCTGCCATCCGTGGAGGGGCCTTTCAAATCAAGTGTGATCGTTAGTCTTGGGTGTCAGCTTGGCTAAGCCACAGTGCCCAGTGACTTAATCAAACACTAATTTAGGTGTTGCTATGAGACCCTTCTTTGGATGCTTAAGTAAAGATGGCCTGCCAATGTGGGTGGGCCTTGTGCAATCAGTTGAAGGCCTTAGCGCAAAAAGCAAGGTTTCCCAGAGAAGAAAGAATCCTGCTTCAAGACTTTAATATCAGCTCCTGCCTCAGTTTCCAGACTGCCAGCGTGCCCTGCAAGTTTTGGACGTATCAGCCCCCATAATCCCATAAGCCAATTCCTTAAATATATTCATACATATATCCTATTGATTCTGTTTTTCTGGAGAACACTGATACATCAGTTCAGCCAATTCCTTCTACTGAAAGTAGTGGAAAGAGAAAACCTGAACATAATTGTCATTTTGGCTGGTTCTTTTCAAGGAGATTTTTTTTCTTTTTTGGAAGATGTGATTGCATAGCTGGTGGCACATGAGGAAGCTGATGCTTTTGAGAGATCGGCTTATTTGTGATGCTGATGATTTTGAAACCAAGATTCTCTGTTTTCCCACATACTGCCCTTGGATCGTCTTCAGTGGTCGTCTCCAGAGAGGGAGCCAGGCGCAGGTGTGCAGGCCTGGACTCACAGAGAGAGAGAGAGAGAGAGAGATCTTGGGGTCAGGTGACATCATCCACTCCTTTTACCTCTGGGGCAACTGCACGGCAGGATCCACGGGATCCACCACGCGGCAAACATCCGAATCCTTCCTGGCTCAGGACCTCGAGATGGAGGGGATGGAGGGACCAGGGAGAGACGGCTGCGCTCGCGAGGCTGCGGCGGCCGGGCCCACGGTGTCCCCTGCCCCGTGGGCGGTGGGCGGCGGCCAGCAGGACGCAGGACACGTCCTCCGAGAAAGAGGACCTAGCACTGAGGCGCTCTTGGAAGCCCGCCTGAGAGGAAGGGAAAGAGACGAGACCCTCCTCCTCCGGGCCAGCTCAGGCTTTCTCGTCTTCCTCGATTGTTCTTTGAGGAAATTTCTCCTCCCCAGCCGCAGTGCTGCCCCTCCAGTCCCACGGCCCCACCTGGGGCCACACGGGCGGCCGCCACCTCCTTCCCCCCACCCCCAGTCACTGTTCCCTGGTGGCCCCTCGGTCTCCTCCAGACATCACCGTCATCGCGCTTCCCCTGCTCAAAACCCAACTCAGGGCTGGTCAGCAGGCTGCCTCCCTCGTCTCCCGCCAGCGTCCTCCCATTAATTCATCAATACACGTGACGAAGCACCTCATCTTCTTGGAGGACTGTCGGGCCGGTTTCTAGAAGAGCTACTGCCGCTGACCAGGAAAGCACCTCCAAGCGAAGGAGAGTGGAAGGGGGCTCCCTGCACGTCCCTTGGGAAGCCCCGTGTCCTGCCACACTCCAGTGAGCCGCGCAGAGAGAGCGTGCCAGGAGGGAAACGTGGAAGAGGTCTGCGAAGAGGTCTGAAGCTCGCCCAGTTATCCCACTCCAGTTTACAAGTAACAGCAATGTCCTCCCTCCTTCCCCCACTGGAGGGCGCTGGAGCTGGACACAGCGTTCCTTGGGGAGCTGGGACAGGTGCATGGGTAGGAAACGGTCAGTAAAAGGGGAGAGGCAGGTCATTTCCTAGGAAGGAAGCCCTGCTGCTTATAACTACGTTCTGGCTAACGACGGGGTTTAAGTAATTTTTTAAACAATAGCATGTATTTATTTATCATAAAAAAAGCAAATGTTTTATCTGAGCAGATCGCTTTGAACTCTACCCCCTGAAATCTTTCTCCTCGATTTAAAGTGGAAACTGTCTGGGGCGCCTGGGTGGCTCAGTCGTTAAGCATCTGCCTTCAGCTCAGGGTGTGATCCTGGAGTCCTGGGATCGAGCCCCACATCAGGCTCCTCCGCTGGGAGCCTGCTTCTTCCTCTCCCACTCCCCCTGCTTGTGCTCCCTCTCTCGCTGGCTCTCTCTCTCTCTCTGTCAAATAAATAAGTAAAAATCTTGAAAAAAATAAAAAAATAAATAAAGTGGAAACTGTCTCCACCAAGTTGAGTGGTGAACTCAACAAAAACAAGTGATGGAAATAAAGATTAAAATCAAAAGGCAAGTTTTCAGCCTGTTCTTCAAAGGGCATCCTGCGCATTCCGGGATAGGAGCAGGGAGGAGATTCAAGCCATCTTCCCTTGCCCCGCAGTGTGGAGGGCACCGCACACGTGCCCCCAGAGATGTATGGGTACAGCAGTGGCTGTGTGCATAGGTGAACACGCTTTTGCACAAACACGGGAAATAACCTTGTTAATATCACCAAAGGGCTTCTCACCACTCTGAGCTCATTCTGTTCAAAAGTTTAGGTTCTGAAAAATGTAGTATCAGTAATATTTTCAGCTTGCACTTACTGGGGGCTTTAGGGTATATAATTGTTGACCCTAATTAAGAATAAAGATGCGGCTTAGAATGATCAAATGTCACAGATGTTACTGGTAGACCTGGGATGAGAGGGACAGAGAGAGAGAAAGACAGAGATAGAGGGAGATGGGGGCAGAGAGAGAGAACAAGCCCTGTTGCCTGGTGGATCCTGGAATATCTTGCGAGTTCTACAGGCCATCTCCGACCCATCTTCCTTCCTCTCCTATGCAGCCTCTCTCATTGGCTTCTGATCTGTTTGTGTGCACACACACACACACACGCACACGGACACACACACACACAAGCAGTGAGAGATGAAAAAAGTAGCCACAAATTCTATGAGGGGAGGGGAAGTGTTAGACCGTGTCCCTGGGGACAGGAAAAGAACAACGGGTGTGTTTCCTCAAAGAACCATTTTTGAGGTCATCCAGAAGCGCTGCGAGACGCCAGAGGAAAAGGGATTTTTGTCTTGTTCTGCTTTTGGTAAGAGCTCCATTTCTTTTCTCCCCACCACGTCTTTGCCATGGTTTTGTGCAAAACAAGTTCTCTACCCAAGATAGTCAGGAGAATGCAGACCCAGAGAAGCCAATGAATGTCTGGGGTATCCCAAACCAAGCTGTCGCCTGCCTTCGCTGGACCCAAATCTGGTGGTTCTGGAAGAAATAAAGATTTCTAATTGGACATGCATCTCCCCATCCCCACCATGAGCCTCTCTGGCGTAAAGATAGTTTCTGATACGGAATTCCAGATGGCAGCAAAGGCTGAGCTCGAGGCAGGTGTCTTGCTGAGATGGTCTGGCTCTGCTCTCCCTCTTACTTCTCTGCCATATACCCTGCCCTTGGATTATTCATGCTTTGACCTGAGGGGGAAACAAAGTTTAGTAAATGTCTTCCCCAGATGGACTTGCACTTCCACAGAAACCGTGGAGACACCCTCCCCCCCACCCACAGTGTGGTTTAGGCAAAGCAATAGGCACCAAAGTGGGTAGGGAGCTCTGGGCCCCTCTCGCTGCCCTGATTAATGCTTCTCTGCCCACTGAGGAGCCCCTGCGTCCCCGGGGGATTGAAACGCCTCTCTGGAGACATCCTCAGGGTGAGTGGGGCGGAGTTCCTTCGGTCAGTGGCTTGCTGTTTGAGTTCCGATGAAGAACAGCTACAAGCAGGAAAGTGAGGTACAGATAATTCTTACTTCTTTGCTTAGTTTAGAGAGGAGGGCAATTATAACGCAGATAACACAATTCACATTTTGCAATGAAAGCCGGGCTTGACTTAGAAAATGCTCTTCCATATTAATACTGTAATTTTCACTTTTCAAGTAATGATGCCCGTTACACTGAGTGAGGGGGATGCCTGCCCTCTTGCTGTGGAGGGCTGAAAGGCATGTGTCTAATACACAGACGACAGCTAGAAACGCCTCTCATATCTCATTTTCGCCAGGAAAAAAAAAAAGAGGGCTAAAGATCAGCTCCTCCAAAAAATAATTATTTTAGATAGACATTTATCAGCTCAAAACTGCTTTTTCATGAATTTTATTTTTATGCCCGAAGTCAACTCATTGAACTGTCTCAGCATATATTTTGTAAGTGGTTGGTATACAAGGAAGGGACGTTGCTTGAAGGCATCAAATCCACACAAGCCTTATGAGTTTTTCGTGGTCGAGGTGAATGCGCAGTTTTACGGGCTATAAGCTACCCAGGCTGATACTCCTGTGTCCCCATTACAGAGAGAGGACTGGACCTTGATCAGCTACTTTCTGTGCATTACAGAAAACACAAATTAATCAATGAAAAAAACAGAATTTTTGATTCTGTCTTCGGGCATTTCCCCAGCTGCTCTGTAGACTGAGATGGGATGGTCTTCCATAGGGACAGTTTCCTTCTCCTCTAACCTGCCACTTCACAGACACGGTTGACTTTTTCTCTGTTAAATTATATGTATTTTTCTTGTTGATTCAAGAAAGGCCTTTAATTATGATTTTTGGAAAAAGATTTTATTTATTTATTTGAGAGAGAGCACAAGCAGGGGCGAGGGAGGAAGGGGGAGGAGGGAGGAGGAGGAGAGGCAGAGGGAAAAGCAGACTCCCCGCTGAGCAGAAAGCCTGCCTCTGGGCCCCATCCCAGGACCCTGAGATCATGACCTGAGCCCTGAAGGCAGACGCTTAACTGACTGAACCACCCAGGCGCCCTCTTTATTTATGATTCAAGAAAGCAAAATATCACTTGCTCTCTGTTACATCTGCTAACGATCCTTTCCCGCTCCTTTCTTTTTTTCACTCAGCATTTATAGCCATTCGGTCTCCTCTTTTCTCTCAGCATTAACTCATGGAATTGCAGGGACAACACTTCAAAACACAGGTGTTTCAACCACTGGAGAAAGAAATGTCAGCAATAAAGATGGGGGGAAATTGCTCCTTTTCTCCTACAGCTACAGAGAAAAACAGCAAACTTTGGTCCTACAAAGGAGTCAGTGAGCTATTCGGGGTTTGAAACTTGGAGCTCTGTCCTGTGTTTCATCTCTAAAAGTCTGTAGAATTACTTTTGTCTTTCTTAATACTGTGTTTCTCTATTCGTGAGATGTACACTGAAGTCTAGTAATTCCTAACAGATCTAAATACTTACAAAATTTCTTAGACAAATCCTAAGGAGATCACTGATACTCCCCTCTCCTACCACAGGCATGCAGGTAATAAAATAAAACAAAATATAATAATCAAAGGGTTTGGGAATCTTGTCTGGGTTAAGTCACAGTATACTAAGTAAGATAGGACTGTCAAATGTTGTCAGATGTCTTGCAAATACCACCCCCTGCTGCTTGTCTTAAGTTAGTTATGGTACATTTTTAGCTAAGTCTGGAAATTTCAACAAATGTTTTCTTTATGGCTTCTGTCATCCTTAGAAAGCCCCCCTACTCCCTTTATTTAAAAATATATTACTTATGTCCACATGAAAGTCTGCACACAAATATTTATAGCAGCTTTATATGTAATTGCCAAAACGTGGAAACAACCAAGATATCTTTCAGTAAGTGAATGGGTATATAAATAGTGGTACATGAAATAATGGAATATTATTGAGCGTTAAAAAGAAATGAGCTCTCAACCTATGAAAAGTCATGGAGGAAACTTAAATGCAGATTTCTAAGTGAAATAAGCCCATCTGAAAAGGCTACCTACTGTGCGATTCCAACTCTATGACATTCTGGAAAAGGCAAAACTATGACGACAGTAAAAGATCAGTGGGCTGCCAGGATTTGGGGGGATGGACTCATAGTTGGAATAGACTGAGCCACCCAGGTGTCCCTGGAGTTTTCTTCTTCTGGAATGTTTTAAAGTATGGGTTTAATATCCTTGAGAGATATAGGACTATACGGGGGGCATACCAAAAGGACATAAGAGACAACCTGAAAGAGTTCCCAATGGCCAAAGCCTTCTTATAGAAATATCCCAGCTAATGAACACAGAGGAATAAAAAAGTATTACCGTTTTGCAACCCCTCATAAAGGAATGGATCTAGGCAATGATCATCAGTGATTACTAGGTATCACTAAAAAAGACACAACTGGACAGCATATGCCTCCAGAAGGAAGTGTGCACACTACTTGTGAGTTGCAGTGTATGGACCTTATATGGATCTATAATCAAATAAAATGTAAAAAAAAAAGTGCATGACACTGAGGGAAGACTGAACACTGCCTAGATATGTCATAGTAAATATTCATCTCCTAAATGTCATATGAATAAAAGGGAGAGTCCTACCGCTTTAGAATTATGTGCTGACATGTTCACAAATGAAATAATGATATCTAGGATTGGCTTTTGAGTAATCAGGAGAGAAAGAGATGGGGTTTAGATGAAACAAAGATTGCCACATATGATAATGCGGGACACCTAATGACGGATACATCAAGTTCAGTACACTATTTTTTCAGCTTCTCTGTATATAGAATTTTCCACTCAAAATATATTGACAAAGGTTTGTCAAGGTCACAATATTTCCATTTTCCCAAACATTTTAGATCTACTGGGTTAAACAGGATAACTTCCAGCCTGTCAGTGAAAGAGCAAGAGATATAGGACAGTCATTTGATAGGTCTGGTAAAGACTTTTTGGTATACTTCCCAGAGCTTGCAAAATCTAATGTCTCCAATGACTGGCTAATAAACCCTTTGGCAAAGCAAGCAGTTTATACTGTTTTGTTTTCAACAAAAAAGAAGGCAGATGTATCCATTAACAGACAATTAAAAATTAATGACAGATCGCTCTTGTTTTGACATTTATCTTGGAAGGAGTACTGAGAATTGAGTGGTATCGCCATAACAAAATTGTTTCCATTCCTATTTATTAATTTATGTCAATGAGGTTTCTCAGTGCCTGCACCAATTTAAACAAAATATGGGAATAGAATTAATCTGAACATTGTCTCATTCTAGCAAAGAATAATAGTCATGCATGTATATATGGAATAAACGAAAAAAGTCTCAATCATCTCGAGAGATGCATTTCCAAAATAAAAAAGTTACTATTTCCTTCTTGAAATGATACATTTGTGTTGCTTTGATCAATCGTGTACTAATAACACCTTAGTAATAACCAAATACAGAAGAGATTGTTCAAACTTAAAGCTTTATGGTCACATAATTTTTTTCATTTTCACATGCATTCTTATAGCAGAAATGTATGCGACTAGGGTGATAAGAATTTCCCAGCATAATCATCCATTATAATAAAATACAATTCTGTGGGGGAAGTAAATGGACAGTGAAGGAGAAAAAGGAACAGACTATTAGGAAAGAGCTTGTTCATGTATTTTTAAAATAGCTTCTGGTTGGTATTCAATTTCTCTTTTTATATTATTTTTTAATATCTACACTGTGCTAGAAATTGCATTCTTTGCAAGCATTCATGAAAAAATTTTAGAAGTCCAGTTTAAAATGCTCAAGAGAGCACTTAGATTTTTAAAACTCTTTTAGTGAATACAAAAGCAAGAACATTGCCTTAGATAAACTCTCATATAAACGCATGGTGATATTTTTATATAAAAGCTCATTACCGCTAGAACCTAGAAACAACACAAATGTCCATCAACAGTAGACTAGATAAACAAATTGCAGAATACTCACACAGTGGAAAAATACGCAGCAGTAAAAATGGAGAAAGTACAAGTACCAGCATCAACACGGACAAATCTCACATACGTAATGTTGAACAAAAGGAGAAATTCCCAGGAGAACACGGAGTCTGATTGCATTTTTGTCAAGGTGAATAATGGACAAAACTAAAGATATACATTCTTTAGGGCAACAGACATAACTTTTACAGTAAAACTATAAAGAAAAGCAAGGAATGATTGTCATAAAGGATAGGCGAGTGATCACACCATGGTGAGAGGGAGGAAGAGTGATGTGGTCAAGAAGGGAGGGATGGGGATAGAGTGGAGAGTCTCAAAGCCAATGCTTTATTTCTTCAACTGGATATTTACTTGATTGATCTTCTTTACATTATACATACACTCATCTATATGATATACTTAACTATAAAAAATTCGACCACACTGAGAAGCATGAAACAAGATCTGAACTAATAGAAAAATATGCTATGTTCTCATGAAAATACCATCCATAAAAGTATACATTCTTCCAAAATTGATAGCTATTTAATTTAATTCCAATTGAAATCCCAATTTCTCATGTGCAGAATTAGATAACACTTTCTTCTTTTTGTTAAGATTTATTTCTTTATTTGAGGGAGAGAGTGCACACAAGCTCAAGGGGAGGGGCAGAAGGAGAGGGAGGGAGAGAATGCTGAAGCAGAAACCCCACTGAGCCTGAAGCCAGAGGGATGCGGGGCTCGATCCCAGTACCAGGATCGTGATCCCAGGATCATGACCTGAGCCCAAATCAAGTGTTGGTTGCCTAACCAACTGAGCCACCCAGGTGTCCCAGATAACATTTCTTAAGGTTCCCATGGGATGAAAAATGCCTGAGCATAATCAAATCAGTCTTATATTGACTTAAGAACAGACAATTAGTACAATAATACATAGTACATAGTGAATCCCAGTTAATGGAATTTATTATATGACAAAGACCAGGCAAATAGCAGTATATTTAATCAGTGTTGCTGACCTGAATGGTTTTCTAACTAGAGGACAATAAAGCTGAGCTCCTACCTCACACTATATACAAATCTAAGAAGAATTAAATTCTCATCTGTAAAGAATTAAACAAAAATATTAGAACAAAATATAGGAAACTGTATGTACAATACAGGAGTTGGGTATACTTTCTTAACCAAAACATGAAGACAGAAGTTATCAAAGAAAAAATAGCTTTAAACATTTTATTATGACAAAGACACCATAAATGAAGTTGAAAGAGAAAAAAGAAACCCCACACATTTGAGAAAAGATGAAAATTTAAAATCTGTTATAAAAAGAGCTCACAGAAGTCCAGGAATGCACGATAATGTGGACTGTTGGAAGGTGTGCAATAAACAGCCAGGACATATATGAAAAAATACTCAACTTCATAAACAGGAAAGGAGGTGAAAGTTAAAATAACAACTTGCAGAAATTGGCAAGAGTTATAACATCTACAACAGACAAAAATTAGCGGTGAAGTTAAGGAGAATGTACCGCCGGTGAAATGTACATTATTGCAGTCTTTCTGGAAAGCTCTCTGATGACATTTATTGCCTTTTT
Organism: Ailuropoda melanoleuca; assembly: GCF_002007445.2. NCBI lineage: Eukaryota > Metazoa > Chordata > Mammalia > Carnivora > Ursidae > Ailuropoda > Ailuropoda melanoleuca. Next base: position 206,275,584 of record NC_048218.1, read on the forward strand.
AAATAGTTATACCCTCCAATAAGCAATCCTATCCAAAGACTTCCTCTAAGAGCAATAGAAACTCTGGTCAGTGCGGTCCAGGAGAGCAGGGTGTTTCCAGGGACAAAAATACAGGAAGTGAAATCAAAACTCATGGGCAGGGACATTGGGGGTATGTTATGCAGCCATTAAAAGGATGCTAAGCAGGAGCGCCTGGGCGGCTCCATGGGTTTAGCATCTGCCTTGGCTCAGGTCATGATCTTGCCGTCCTGGGATCGAGCCCCAAGCAGGACTCCCGGTTCGGTGGGAAGTCTGCTTCTCCCTTTCCTTCTGTCCCTTCCCACTGCCGATGTTTTGTCTCTCTCTCAAATAAATAAATAAAATACTGGGGGGAAAAAAGGGGGGTGCTAAATGTGCTATTTGGATGTTCTTAATTTCCCTTCTGCTTCTCTTAGGGCCTGTTTTTCTCTCGGCTCATTTACCCTCTTTTCCCCGTGCACCTGCTCATCCTTGGCTTTCAGCTCGTCCTGGCACATGAAGGAGGGGCAGCCTGCAAGGGCACTTCGGCCCCGGTGCTGACTCTCCAGGGGCTCCTCCCCTCCCGGGCAGGCCAGCCAAGGACTCCCAACCCCAAAATAGCCGAGAAGGGGGACCACTTGAAATCTCAGCTCTCCCAAGGAGACTGCTCGATCATTTTAGAGAAGGGCTTTTCACGGTTTGTGAGTTTTTGCGCTCTTCTGCCTTGGGCCTGACCGCTGCCTAGGTTCTCTGTGCACGTGGGGTCATCCCATGGATCGTAGGGTGTCGCGTTGTTGGCTCGCTTTAAAGAAGCAAAATGACACAAGCAGATAGGTTAGTGATAAAACCAGATGGCTCAGAGAGGACAGAAAGGATCTAGGGGAAGTCTTCCTTCAATTTTTAAGAAGTTTTTTAATGATTTAATTCAAATTACTTTTTGATTAGGAATATTCTGAACATAGAAATGGGTAAAATCTCCCTCCTACCTCATCTCCTACATGCTCAATTCCACCCCCACCCCACCCTTGAGACAGTCAATGTTGCTAGTTCTGTGTTTCCTTCCAAAGCCATCCTATGCATATATGAATAAGTATCCATACATTTATATATGTATGCCTGTATATATTTGCATACATTGCAAAGAAGATATACAATCTGTTAGGCTACACATACGTTGTTTCAAAAAGATTTATTTTATTTATTTTTTAGAGAGAGAAAGAGAGAGAATGGGGGAAAGGCAGAGGGAGAGAGAATCTCAAGCAGACTCCCCGCTGAATGTGGAGCTCCATGCAGGGCACAATCTCATGACCCTGAGATCAAGACCTGAGCCAAAATCAAGAGTCAGGCACTTAACTGACTGAGCCACCCAGGTGCCCCTACACATAAGTTTTTGTAACCCAAATTTGCTCATGAGGGAGTGGTAGTTTAGGGAAATTGTGTCAGTATAATGTCACAGTCATGTTGGTGCAAATGTGATTTTCTCCCCAGTGTTAGATGATGCTCTCTCCCACCAAGGAATAACAATCGAGCAAGTACCTGGGTTCACTCCCTGCTCAGGACTCTTTGAGAGCGGCACCCCAGGATCTGAGACCTGGAGATTCCTGGGTACCAACTCAAATGCCAGGTCAGTATCTTGGTCTCTCCACCCATTAATTAGAACCGTTTCAACTGCAAGTGGCTTAAGCAAAAGATGAGTTATTTGGTCACATGCTAAAATGGTCAGGAGTCAGCCTGGCTTCAGGCACTGTTGCAATTCAGGCTCAAACAGTTTCCCCTGGAGCGGGTTTTCCCACCTCCGCTCTGATTCCACAGCTTGTCTTCATTCTCGAGCTCCAAGGGTGGTCTTTGGCGGCTCCAGGAAGACCTCTCCTGGTGGCCATATGGCTGCTATAGCTCCAACTCTACAACCGTCCGGGTTCAAGTTCAACATAAGAAGCAAGAGCCTTTTCTGGTAGCCCAAAAACTTACTCTGATGTGACCAGCTTGGGTGTGCCCACGCCTGAAACAATCACCATGGTCTGGGGGAAATGACCTGCTGCTTGATCTAAGTTTGGGTCACATACTTTATCCCTGGAACTGGGGATAAAGCCCCACCATGAACACATAGCCAGACAATGAGGAAAAGAGATTTCCCAAATGGAAATTCGGGGCTGTTCCTGGAAAGGGGGGCAATGAATGCCAAGGCCACCTCCTTATGAGATTCCATACTAACATTAGCACATTGGTTCTCAAAAAGTACTTTCCCCACCTCAATACATTTCAACCAAGAAAAGATAGGTAACTTGAGAAGGTTTCCAGATGGTTCTGCTGTATCTCCCAGTGGGAATGTGCTTCTGACCCCACCCTGGAAGCCATTAATCACAATGCAAACGGAGTATAAATGGCTCAAACACATTCTGTGCACAGCTGGAAAAAATAATTCATGCCATTTATTGATTCATCCAACAAATATTTAGAAGTCCTCCCAACTCCCCTAATATCACTCCCACATATACAAAGGGGAGGGTTTGTTTACGATTACAATTCACTGCTGACTGCCAAATTTACGTTTACAGACCACATCGTCCATCCACAGGATACTGGCCAAGCTAAATGTGCTATGTGCTTACAGCAGCGTTATCGCCCAGGCTCAGACAGGAAGGGAACTCTGACACATGCCACAACATAGGTGAACCTTGAACTAAGCCAGTCACAAAAGAATAAATATTGTGTGATTCCACTTATATAAGGCACCTGGAGCATAAAATTCACAGAGACAGAAGGCAGAAGGGTGGTTACCAGGGGCGACAGGGAGGGGGGAACGGGGAGTTAGTGTTTAATGGGGACGCAGTTTGGCCGGGGAAGATAAAACGTTCTAGAGACAGGTGGTGATTGTAAACCACGTGAATGTGCTTAATGTGAATGAACTTTACACTTAAACACGGTTAAAATGGTTTAAAAAATTAAGTAAAAATAAATAAATTAAATATCATGAGTAGGTAGCAGAAAACAACAAAGACTTCAAACTTCTGTGTTACTTCCTACAGAAAATAAAACAAGTCATGTGTGAAGTTTAAAGAAATAAAATAGATTCTCAGTGGCATGACTGAGAAACAAGAGAGGATCAAAAGAGAATAGGAAGGTTTGAAAAAGATGCAAAGATAACGTCTAGAAATGTTTAACAAGACTCTAAAATTTCACAGAAGGGTTAAAAACAGATAATAACTTGTGCAGTAATGAGTAAACTCAGCAAATAATTATGAAGACATTATCTGGAATGCAACAGGTAGAAACAGAGATGGAAAATGAAAAACAGAAAAGGAACGAGGAGATCAGGAGGCTGGAGTGAGAAGGTCCAACGCACGTCTGAGCAAGAATTCAGAGGGAATTTCAGGGAAGAGGGCAGGAAAGGGACTGATCACAGACGTAACTCAGGGTTTCTCAGGTTTTAAAAACAAAAGTGTGGGGCACCTGGGTGGTGCAATCTTTTGAGTGTGTGACTTGGCTTTGGCTCAGGGTCCTGATCTCAGGGTCGTGGGATCGAGACCTGCCTCGGGCTCCACCCTCAGCATGGAGTCTGCTTCAGACTGTCTCTCTCTCTCCCTCTGCCCTCCCCCCTCTGCGTGGGTGTGCTCTCTCTCTCTCGTAAATATATAAATCTTTAAAAACAGAAGTGTGAATTCTAGGACTCAGAATTCTTTAAAATAATTCCTCAGGAAGAATTTTTCAAGGGAAAATAGATGCATACACACCCACACATTCTGAAGTAAATTTTCAAAACACCAAAGAAAGGGAAAGATCTAAAAAGCCACCAGAATTTGTTACATTTAGCTGAAGGAAGAATTGTCTATCCAGTGAAACCATTTATCTCACGCTGAGTATAATAAAGATATTCTGATCAAGACAAAGTGAGAAGGTTTACCACCAAGAGACCTTTACTTTTAAAGAAAGTCAGAAAAGATGTACCTTAAGGAAGAAGAAAAAGCAATATCAGAAAGAAGCCCAGAATTACAAGAAGAAAAGATTTTTTTTTTGTTCGTAATAAAAAATAAGCAAATCTAAGCAAACATTGAGTACACATGCAAAAATAAGATATCTAACTTGTGAGGCTAAACTAAACCAAGACAGAACCTGAAATTCAAGACAGGAAGATCATATAGCCAGGAGCATTCTAAAGGCCTTGTATTTTCAGATAGAGGCTAGGATATCAATTACCTTTAGGATTGTTTGGTTAAGTGTACAAGTGTTTTGTTCTGTTTTTTAATGTCAAGAGAATCCACTAAAAAATTAGAAATCCTCCTGAAGGGGGGTGACTCAAGAGGAGTTGGGCGGGTAGTGAACTCGGTGGGTAAGTACTGAAGTTGATAGCAGCACCTAGCGGTGAAAACGGTCAGTTGCGATGTCTCCTTCCTACCTGAAAAGGAATTTTTAAAATAAAAGTTGACCGTTTTTCCTAAACCTTCATTACATTATTTTTTTTTTTTTTTTTTTTTTTTTTTTTGTGCACAGTTCTTTGGGTCGGAGGCTCCGGGGCCTTCTTTGCTCGGTTTGAGACAATGCGGCCTCTACCCCATTCCCTGCAGCGTGTCTGAAGAGACTGTGCTCTTTGCAAGGGCAAGAAATGGTAAAGGAACGCTCGCGCTGCAGGAAAGCAGTCCCCTTCCCGTCGTTTCATAGCTCTGGCTCCTCTGGAGATGCTTTTCCAGGAAGTGTACCCAACTCCCCCGGGCGCCGGTAGGTAAGGGAGCAGAGGGAGGGGCAGGGAAATTGCCTGGTGCCTCCCAGATACAGCAAGGACAGACGTCACCCACGTCACTACGTCCTCTGGATCGCTGGACGGAGAGCTGAGCCAAGGAAGTCCCAACCCCCGTCCCCTCTCTCCGCTGCCTCCTGCCTCAGGCACTGAGGCCCCGCCCTTCGCCCCTCTTCCCTGTCCCAGCCCCGAGGGGGCACAGTTCCTTCCAGCCCCTCCCAGTCCAGCAGTTCCGGTCTGCGCCGGAGGGGGGCGCCGAGCTCTGTCCAGTGCAGCTTTAGAAATGAACAGCACTGGGTCTTGAACCCCAAATGTGAGGCCATTTCCAGGTTATGGAATCTGGAATCTGGTCCTGATGCTAAAGGACCCCGTATCCAATGGGGAAATGGGGAGTTGACAAAAGCAGGGATGAGAAGGGTGTCTGGGTGGCTCAGGGAATTGAGCCTCTGGCTCTTGATCTCAGCTCAGGTCCTGATCTTGAGTTCAAGCCCTGGACACGGCTTGGAAACAAACTAAAGCAGTAATTAGAAAATAAAACCATTTCCTGTGTATCTGGTTTTAAATCCTTCAGTAAATATAAGCTGGCTTGGGGTTATTTGCCTGACCCCGTGTCAGGGTCCTGGAGTTGTCTCCATCTGTATACACGCGGTTTCACCACCAAGATGGAGCCGTGCAGATAGACCAAGAACTGTGGGTTTTTCTAAGTAAACAAAAGCAAGGGGAGAAGGGTTTGACATCTGATTTCCTACAGAAAAGGAAAAGATTCAGAAACTTCCAGGGTTAGTCACGGGGTGATGGGAAAGGTGTTAGAGAGAGGGAGTGTCACCTTCCTTCAGGGACTTAGCAACTTCACGGGTAGGGGGAGAAGAACTTGCCAGACTCCGACATTAAAAGACCATTTCATGCAACAACGTCCAAAAAGAACGAAACAAACAAACAAAAAAAACCCCAAAAAACCACAGAGTTGACATTTATTTACCAGTATGAAAAATGAAAAACACTTCTAGTGATCTGGCCATAAATGGACTGGTTTAGAAACACTGATGCACAGAAATTAATAGCATCTAACGAGTTCATACAAAGAAATTAGAACAAAATGATGAAATTCGAGGGGCCTCGTTCCATATCGGATACGCCCAGCAAGCCACCCAGGTGTGATTATCTGTCCCCACGCTTCCGCAAATGTGCTCAGCACAGGAAGCACCACCTTGCGCATCNCGCTCAACCGCTGTGCCACCCAGGCGCCCCGTGAAAAAAGCAAATTTTGATTCAGCGGGTCTGGGCTGGGGCAGAGCGAGTATCTCTAACCCGCTCTCCGGGGTTTCCGAGGTTGCCCAAGCCACAGGCCAGCGCATCTGGGGCGGATTCTCACTTGAGGCAGCAAGAATATAGGCTCCCGTCAATCACCCGATAGAACTAACTCCCCCTCCGTTGTGGTCCCCTACACCAGGGGCTGGCAAACTTTTTCTGGAAAAGGCCTGGTAGTAGAGATTTGGGGCTTTGTGGGCCATTCATCTGCCCTTGAAGCATAGACAATGTGTGAACAAATGGGTGTGGTTGTGTTTCAGTAAAACTTTATTTATAGAAATATTTGACAGACTGGATTTGACCCTCAGGGTGAAATTTGCCAACCCCTGTCCAATACTCTGAACTTATTTCTGGGTCATCTCTGTGGCCTTTTCTTATGCAAGCTTGTTTACAATCCTCTATCTAAGGACTAGGCAGTGAGAGGGCCCTGGGAGACAGACAAAGGCCCTCCATTCTGAACCCCACGCGCAGGGCCACACCTCACTTATTTTAGCGGCTCTGCCCCTGTTCGGCACAGCCCACTGAGGCAGCGCTGTGCGGTGGGTGAAGGTGGGGGCTCTGAGGCAGTCTGCCTGGATTCGAAGACTCGTTCTTCCCCTGTGGTCTGCCAGGGAGGCATAAATCCTACCTCAGAGAGATTTCGTAAAGCCACATGGAAACGCAAAGCTGCCAAGTATGTTGGAATCAGAAAAAAAGCCAGAATAACCATCACTTGTTAATTCTAGACTGTAACCTGCTTTCTTACCCTTCAGAAATGCTTACATCTATATATGCATACTATGTATTTATAGATGTATAAAGAAAATGAAAAAGTTTTTTTAAATTCCTCATATCATTTAAAAAGAAAGTGAATAATAATAGGGGTGTGTGTGTGTGAGAGAGAGAGAGTGTGTGTGTGTATGTGTGTGTGTGTGTGTGTGTGTGTGTAGAGAAAGAACTAACTCTGATTAAGGTAGAAAGGGAAGGGAAGGGAAGGGAAGGGAAGGGAAGGGAAGGAAGGGAAGGGAGGAAGGGAGGAAGGGAGGAAGGGAGGAAGGGAGGAGAGAAGGGAGGGAGGTGTAGAGGAGGGAGGGAGGGAGGGAAGAAAAAGTCCTTTTCCATGCCTCACATAGTTCTATAAATCCCCCAGAAAATTATAGCCACATCTTAGATGCTTAAAGACAATCTCAACAGGTAAAAAGATTCTAAGTATATGAGAGCTATTTTCACTTTACTTTGAACAGAAGGAAATCATAAAAAAGAAGTTTGCCACTTGGGATATAGAGTGGAATATAATTAAATTTAGTCTTATTGGGACCTTGTTTCCATGTTGCAAACTGGCCCTCATTTAAATCCATACATATCAGCACAGAGAAAGGCATTTTCACAGCACACCATGTGCGGAAGCAAGAGAGACCACATCTTTTCTGGGCAAAATTATTTTTCTTGTTGTTTCTGTTTTATTGGCATTGGAGAAAAGGCAACAACCCCTGTTCCTTGAATTGAGGCCGCTGGAGTGGGAACAGTGGGAAGAGGAGGAGACGGGGACAGTGGCCAAAGGAGAGGCGAGCATGAGGGGCAGGGCAGAGGGGCAGGGCAGTGAGGGGCCCTGGGGAGGGGCCGCCCTCCTCTCCAGAGGCCCTGGGCTCTCTGGCTGAGGGTATGCGGAGGCCCAGGCAGGGGCAGGCTCTGCAGCGGCTCACAGGATGATGCTAGCCACGGTCTTCTCCTTGGAGGGCGAGGGAGGCACCGAATTCTCCCCCAGTAGCTTTTTCTCTGACCCTTCCTCATTCTGAAAAAAACAGGAGAAATCAGTAATTGTTGGAGAAAAGATGGAGCCTAGTTAGCTTCCTAGAACTTGAAATCAGGTAAAAGAAAGAAGGAGGGGAAGGAAAAGGTACAGAGGAGGGGCAGCTACCCAGAGATCTGGGACAGGAAGGCACAAAGGAGGGTCTGAAGAGGCAGAGGGTAGAAGCTAACCCGTGCGCGCTCCCCAGGCAGCAAAGGACCGAGCTGAGTGCTGGAAAGAAGCTGAGCAATGCTCCTGGCCCCGATGTTCCTCCCTGATCCCAGAGCTTCCCCAAACAGACCCGTTCTTTCCCCTGTGCCTCCCCGACAGCTCACCAGCGGCTGGGAGCTCCGGCCACACAAGCTGCGAAGACCCAGGATCAGGGAAGCCAAGGATACGATGACCTGCAGGACACAGACAGCCAGGAGCAGAGCACGGATGCCGAGGAACACGTTCTGGAGACGAAGGAAGCAAAAAGACACAGTCAGGAGTCTGCTCCTCTGATTCTGCTCTTACCACCACCTTAGCAACCCGACCAGGTATCAGACTCTGTCCAGCCGACTACTTCCCACTGAAGCACATTGCATTTTCCCACCATGGGGCAGCCATAGCTTCCACCCCAGTTGCTTGTCTGCGATGTGACCTTACCACACCCTGTGAAGAGCTGGGTCTATTTCTCCACCCCTAGAATCTGGAACAGCCTGTAACTGTTATGGACAACAAAATACAGTGGAGGTGATACTGTGCCAGTAGCTTCCATTTCCTACCTCCTGAAATAGTCACAGTCAGATACTTCTTTTTGGAACCTAGTTGCATGCCACGAGCAGCCCAAACCAGGTAGAGAAGCCATTGTAGGTTCTCTGGCTGACAGCCTCAACTGAGCTCCCAGCCATGTGGGCACCATCTTGGAGATCCAACCCGATCAAGCTCTCAGATGGCTTTACCCCCCACTGATGTCTGACTGCAACTGCTTGAGAAAACCCAAGTGAACACTGCCTATCTGAACCCAGCCAGAATGTGAGAAATAATCACAAATGATAGCCTTAAGCCACAGCGTGTTGGGTGTTTTGTTACGCAACAATAGGTAACTAGGGCGGGGGCACACCAGAAACTATAGAAGGGTGTTCCTTGATATTCTCTCTTAAATGTCTGCTCTTTGCTCCTCATCCCCTTTGATTCAGGAATTCTTATGCCGCGAGGGTCTGAGAAACGTCTCCCGCTTAAGTTAAAACCTCCCGAGCCGCAGACCTAGGATGAGGTCCACACTCCAAGAGCTTACATCTCTGCCTGCCAGTGCCCCAGCTCCTCGGGAACAGACAGTTGTGGTGGGTCCCTGGAACACTGGACTCTGTTCTCACCATCAGCATTTGCATGTAGGTTCTGCACCTATCTTCCTCCCACCGTGATGTGCGACTCCTTTGCCATGCCTCTTTGTACCCAGTGGTCATGGTGACATTTTCTGGGGCATCACACACGGAATCAATGTACAAGAAGCCATCACTTTGCAAGGTTAAGCTATTCACACAGAGGACAACAGCAGCCACAGACACAGCAACACCGGCCAGCGTGAGCAGACCTGATGCACAGCCCTAGAAAGGAGAAGGGCAGGGCAACAGATCCTCTTTATTGAGAGCCACGAGGTCCTGGCCCCAAACCTGTCTCTTCTTTGTCACTTCCCGGCCCAGGAAACCCTCCCCAGCCCTCCAGGAAAGATCCCAGGACATTAGGAACCAAAGGGAAGAAGACAGAAAAATAGAAGAGAAAAACAGAATAGGAGGGGGCAGAGGACCCCAAGACTCACTGAGAGTTTGCCCCGGTGCTTCTCATGGACAATGGCCCCAGCTCCTGCTACAATAGCCTGCAGAGAGAAGAGGCCAGAAAAGGTCTCCAGTTTACTCTCCCGAAGTGACACCCCACCCATTCCCAGGACAGCCAATTTGAAGCACATCCAAGGGACTGGCAAAGACACGAACCATATGGACAGGATTCCATCACAGCTGCTCAGCTTTCCCAGCCTGGCCTTAAGAAGGAAAGTACAGAGTGACAGGGACTGGCTCACCCCTTAAGGCTGCTTCCTCATGGTGAAGGGCATTCAGATCCAGGTCTTTGGTTTCTTCACCAAATCCCTGCCCAGATCCAAAGGAACTTTCTCCTCGCCCATAACCACTTGCCTGCCACCAAGCTTACAGCCCCTTCCTTACTCACCACAGACCCTGCCCAGAAGGCGCAGCCTGAGGCACGCAGCTCTGTCCAGGGCCCAAAGTAGAGCAACACTCCAAGAGCACAGCTCGCAGCCCCCAGCAGTATCTGGGTCACCTGCAAGACAGGGTGAAAAGCCAACTCCCTTCCCATGAGCCCACATGCTCAAGGAGAGACCACCCAGCTCCTACCTAGCTGGCTTTCCTCTCCTTTCCCTGTCTTGACCTCTCCGCAGCTCTGATTCTGCAAGGTTCTGTCCCCTTCATATCCATGAAGCAGCATGTTGTGGCTCTCCCCCATCCGTCAGACATGTCAGGCTTTTTGTCATTACTTTTTCCTCAGTAGCATTCTTTGTCATCCCACTGGATGATTCCCACCTTTTTCTCCCCATTCCTCCTTAGGAACCCCACCATCTTGCCCAGGATGGGCTGAAAGGACCCCTTTCAAGAAAGGAGTGTGTTAGCTGACAACCTTCAGTGGTCAGCAGCTTCAGAGTCCCTTCACCTTCCAAGCCACAGGCACACTCTTTGGGCATGGCCACCCAGCCACTGGCGAAGCAAGGCGGTGGGTACGACGGCCATTTCCACCCAACATGGTTCTCTGATAAAGTGGTCGTCCTTGTTCCTGAGCTCCCCACAGGGCTGGCAGAGACCTTGTCAGGCCTGCATTATGATCTGGCGGCTACCCTTGCCTAATCTCTTTCCCTCCTTTCTCATTCATAGGCGTGACACTCCAACAAACCTTTTGCACATTTAACTCTGAATCACAACTGCTTCCGGGAGAACCCAACTATCACTGCCTCTTGGCCGTCACCACCTGTTCAGCCCGCCAGCACCTCAGATCTGTCACATCCAAGTTCCACAGCTCACCTGCATTCTCACTGTCTAACCTCTCCTGCCTTCAAGGGCCTCAGGCTCCTGGTCTCCAATAAGCCAAACCTCAACACGTTCTTGGATTCCTCTCCTCCCTTGTACCCCAAGCCCACTCACTCACAAGTCATAGAGACGTCATCCACAGATGACGGAGACTCCTCTCTTTCCTTGGCATTTCTGCTGGGCCCAGGCAGGTGCAGACCCTCCACCCTTATTCCCTGGACACCTCCTGGCTGGGAGGCAGGTTCATAAAAAGCCCAGGTTTCTGTTGGGAAACCCCCCGCAGCCTTCTCACTACTGAAGCTGATTCAGGACATCTTCCCACCTTGTTAGTCAAGGCTCTCAGCAGTAGGGCCCTGGGCTGCATTTCCAGTCTGATCTGCCCTGAGTCCCATTCTCTTTCCTCTGAAAAAATTTGCCCAAAGCTTTCTGGTTTCTTCACCCTTGGTCCTGCCGTTCTCTTGACCTGGAATTCCTTTCCTTCCATCTTTCACCTCTGTCTACACACACTCTTCCTCCGTGTGAGGTCTGGCTCAGACGCCAGCTGCTGCAGGTAGGTCCCCAAGGATGTCACCTGCTCTACCTTTCATTCTAGGCATGCGTGTAGTGGTGTGATCCCTTCTGATGGATACTGAGCACTTTTAGCTTATAGCCTAAGGACTCTCTCTCTCTCTCTCTCTCTGTAGTCTTCCCTGAAGTCTTCCCTTGCATCTGCAGACCCTTGGCCCACATGGGTTCCATGAAACTCAGCTAACAGCCACCTGTCCCCCACCTCTGGCTGAAACCACCCCCACTGTACCAAAGAAGATGCCCATCATTCTTTTCTACCTAAATGTGGGGGGGGAACCTGCCAAACCTTTCTTTTCCCACAAAAGATGGGATACGAATAGTATGTTCTCATGAGGGGTCAACACACTTTTTCATCCTGTTGAAGGACAGTTACATCCTCTGCAGCACCTGCTCCTCTTACCCCCAACGCCAGCTGCCCATAGCTCATCCTGGCCTCGGAAGGGCCGGTGTCCCGAGGGCGAGAAAAGAGCTCCTTCAGGGAAGCCCCAGCTTTTAACAATTGTGCCAATGCTGATTCCTGGTGGATGTGGATGTTGACGTGGCTGGGCTGGGACAGCGTCGAGGCCACATCGACTCCATTCACGGTCACCGTGTTTCGGGTCATCCTGTCTGCTGGGAAGAAGACGTACAAAAGTGAGGTCTGGAAACCAGCTAAGATAAAAAAGGAATATGTTGCATGAGTGAAGGGAGAGAAAACAGTCCCTTGTCAAGATCCAAGGGGTCTTCCCAGAGCAGGTAGCAGGATCACAGTGGTCTTAATCTGGGATGCAAATACAAATCAACTCTTCACCACATATATTCTTGGGCCCCTCCCCAGAATGGTCTGACACAGTTATCTGGGTCTTGCATTGGGCAAGGAAAGGAATCAGAATTAGTTCAGATATATATAATATTTACATATGGTTAAAAAATTCGAAAGATACAAAAGGGTATACTTTAAAAACCCTCCCTCCTATCTTTCTCTCCCAGCCACCTAGTTGCCTTCTAGTTAGAAACTAATATCATTTTTTATGTATCCTACAATGACATTTTTTGCACAGAAAGGCATATAAAAAATATTCTCCTCCCCCTTTCCCTACAAATGGCAGGATACTACATAAACTGTCTGCACAATGATTTGTTCACCAAACTGTGTTTTGAAGATCATCATACATTAGTCCATAAAACGCTTTCTCACTCATTTGTCCGGCTGCACAGTGTTCCATTGTCTGAATGCATCATGACTGTTTTCAGCAGGCTCCTATTTCTTTTAAGATTTTATTTATTTATTTGAGAGAAGAGAGAATGAGAGAGCATAAGCAGGGGGAGTGACAGAGGAAGAGTGAGAAGCAGGCTCCCTGTGGAGCAGGGAGCCCAATGCAGGGCTCCATCCCAGCCCCCTGGGACCATGACCTGAGCCAAAGGCAGACTCTTAACCCGCTGAGCCACCCAGTGGCCCCTTGGTCAGCTCCTATTGATAGACATCAATTTCCTCTTGCAAACCATGGGGAACTGGCAGGTCAGTGGGAATATGCATGTGTCATTTCAACAGATATTGCCCTATGTGGGGCTACCCCATGCCATTCACAAGCAGGAGCAAGGTCAAAGAGTGTCCGTTGCCCCTCTCCATGGCCTGTAGGAGATGTCAGCAAATTTTTTAATCTTTTTCAAACGTATATCAGGAAAATCACATCCCATTAGATTTTAATCAGTTTTATGCAGCAAAATGCCCACTTTTCAGTGGTATCTCAGCGAGGTTACGATCAAGATAGAGAACATTTCTAGGTTACAAAAGGTTACCTAATGTTTTCTTCCCAATTAACCCTTCGACCCCTGGCCCAAGGCAACCACTGAGCTGCTCGTTGTGACTATTCCAGTAGAGTTTCAATCCACAGTTCTCTTATTATTTCAGATGTTTAAGACACCTTTTTTCCCTTCTTTTGTCAGCTCTCTGTTCATACCCAAGTCCTTCTTGTTTTACTGGTTTGTTTTGTACAGGATCTTGGGTATTTGAAAAATTATCATCTGTGACCTGATTTCCAAGTATTTCTTTACAATTTGTGATTTATATTTTGATTAACCAGTTTCCATCCTTATTCTGATTTCTGGGTCTTCTGTCATACTTAAAAAGGACTTTCCCATATACAGATTATAAAATGATTCTTCCCTGTTTTCTTCTAAGTGGTGTTATGCTTTCAGTTTTCACATTTAAAGGTTGATCCATCTGGGATTTATCTTGTAAATTGGAAGGTACACATCCAAGTTGTTCTGGGGTTTCTTTCCCCAGATGGTTAACTTCTGAAGGGTATGTTCTGTTTGAGGAATAAATTATCTTTCTCCTACTGATTTAAAATGTTCTCTTGAGCAAAAACAACATTATCCTAGGAATTCAGATCTATTCTAGTCTTTATATTCTGATTGGTGAGTCTGATGAGTCAGGCACCATTGCCACGATTTTAATGATGAGTACAGAGTTTAATAATTGAGCTCTTCCATGATCCCCCTCATGTTATTTTTTCCTTTCATCGCCTTTTTTGCTGGGTTACTTCTCCATATGCACTTTGGAATCAACTTGCCCAGCCCCAAAAGCAATCCTCCATAGTAATTCTCATGGGCATCCTACTTCGGCATCACTGATGGAAATCACAACAGTATTAATAACGATTCTAAACATCAGCAAGATGGCGACCCTAAAGTCTTCCCTTGTATTCTATGTCCTTTGCAGAGCAGTGTCGTTCTTGTGCCCACCTGGTCTCCTTGGAGTTATAAAGGACAGGTGTTGGACAATTCTGCAGACGCACAAGTAGGTTCAGACTTCTTCACAGACACACGCAAGGAAGTCCAGCCCGGATTCCGGCCAGATCTCCCCCTTGGGTCCCAGGAGCCAGCATCATGGGGCAGGCTTGAACGTGCCTTGGGCTCCAGCTTCCTCTGAGCCCCTGGGTACCACCACGTCCCCCAGCACACTCCAACCCCAGCTCAGCTCAGCCCCTTGCTCTACTTCTGGACCAGGCCGGTCCCATAAGGACTCTCCTCCCACGTCCCCCTGATTCCAGGGTGTGAGGCTCGTCCCTGCTCCCCTGGCTACTCTCTCAGCCCAGCTCTTCCCAGTGTTCCTGGAGTTGGGGAGAGAGGAGCAGAGAGGACCTGTGCTACATCCTGGGCCCTCCAACTTCCGGCTTCACTCTGAAGGACCTCTCACCACCAAACTGCCTGAGCTTCAGCCACCCCACCAGGAATAAAGGAGGGGTGAGGCCTGGTGAGGCTGCTGCAGCCAGACCCATACCCCTCCCCCTCCCCAAGTCACACCCTGTCTAGGGCATCCCTCTGCACCCCTAGCAAGTCCTATGGGAACTGGGAATGGGGAGAGAGCAGCATCCTGTGAAATAGGATGGGGGCTTTGGGGACCAGCCTTGGAGAGACTCCTCAAGAGAGCAAGGTCCTATGGTGAGAGTCTCCTGGGAAGGGGCCACCTGGCCTGTGAGGGTGAGGGCCCTGCTCACCTGCTGTCCTCTGGGAGCCTCAGCAGAGCGGCGCTGGGAGGGTCAAGCCTCAGCTGAGGATCAGTAGTTGGGAAAGAGAAGAGCTGAAGGAAGGGGTGGAGGGAGGAGGGTCTGACCTTCAGCTTTGCAACTTCCCAGAAAACAGCTGGGACAAAGGGGCCCCTCTAGGGGGATTCGGTCTTGAGTAGATAACCAGGATGGTGAGAAAGGCAGAGCGCGCACACACACACACACACACACACACACACACACACACACACTCCTACCGACTCTTACAACACAGATGGAGCCCACACTCCCAGCACCCACAGACCTGTGTTCAGAAAGCACCTGCCCAAGTGGTCATGGGGGAGAGGACAGCTTCCCGGGGCTTTCCCAGGGCTCATCAGCTTCATGGGCTCCCAGGCCACCCACTCCACGTCCACACTCCAGGCAGGAGCCCAGAGATGGGCTGGCAGCTGGAAACCCCCCACACAGGGGCCCCTCTGCCAGGCTACCTCAGCAAGCCCCTCCTCCACCCTGCCCTTCTGGTGCTTCACCAACCTCCTTCTCCACCCGCCCTGTTCCCACTCCAGCTTAGCCCATCCTGGCACACCCAGCCCCAGGGACCCTAAGGAGAGCAGGTGAGGCTGGGCGACAGCCAGGCAGCCCTGTCCCAGGACCCCTCCCCACTGGATTTCGGTCTCCAAAGCCTGGCCCAGAGCTTGCTGGGGATGGGGGATGGGAGGGACCAACCACCAGCGGAGAATGGACTCCGGGAAGGTGGCAGGAGCAGAGGCCCAGTGTGTCCCCGTTTGATCCCAAGTCAGTCTTGCCTTGACCTCCACCTTCGCCTGCAACTCGTTCCTTCATTGTTGGGTGGCGACAGCAGCTTGAACAGGTCAGGTGGAGCAGAGGGACTGTTGGTGGAGAGGGGGGTATTCAGGGGCTGAGGGGTGTCCCCAGGCCCATCTGTGGAGTAGCTGCAGCTGCTGGAGCTCGCAGGCAGCGGGGCCTGGGGCTCTGCCCCGTAGCCCGAGGGCTCAGGGTGTGGGTTGTGATGGCAGGCTGGCGAAAGAGGGTGGAGAGCTGAGGACTGCGGGCCACTGCTTGGTCCAGGCCCTGCCACCGTGGGAGGATGAGGGGACCACAGATGTTGGGTGAAGGGGGAGGTTCCAGCAGGGTCAGCGGTCCCCACAGCACCAGCAGAGTCAGGCTGTCCTGACACGACACCCTCGAGAAAGGGCCAGGGATGTTGCTCTGTGACCAGGGACCTCCACCAGTCCCAATGGCCAATGGGATCTTTGAACACGTCCTGCCAACTCTTCCTTGCTGACCCTCTCTTCCTCTCTTCCAGACAGATGTCCGCAGGCATGGGGACAGTAGACAGTGGTGCGGTGGCCCCTGGGACCCCACAGCCCACCCGCATCGACGTGCACATCCACCAGGAGTCATCTCTGGCCACGCTCCTGATACGTGGGTGCTCCCTGCTCCGGTCCCTCACCCCTGGCTCCACCTCCCAGACCTGGGGCAGGAGACGGCTGCTGGTGGCCTCCTGGGTGAGTAGGGGCCCAGAGGGGCTCCCAGGCCCCCCGTGTCAGGAAAAGAAGACCTTCCTTTTGCTGTGCACCCTCCTGGCCAGCCTCTCTGAACTGGAAGCACAGCCAGTTTTATCTTCTTATTGGAAATCCAGGCCTCCTCTGCTCCATTTCTGACTTCTTTACGCACTTACTGGCCTTCTCGATAAAAGCTGAAAGAGGGTAGGCTTGCGGCTAAAAGGGTGCAGGGAGCCATGGCCGTTTAAAGTCTTCGGCAGTGGAGCCCTGAGCCACCCTCTCCCCAGCCAGACCCAGCGTGGGCTGGCTCACCCTCCTCCTTCCCCCCTCCCTCTTTCTCTTTCACGTGGTTCGTGGTTCCCGCTGGCGGCACCTGGAATGGCAGGGCCACAAAGCTGCCTGAGGCGTGGGGGCAGAGAGCGGCTCCTGGGCCCAGGAACCTGGGAGCCCGCTCCTTAGGGATTTCTGCTTCCTTCAGGTGCTGCAGATGGTGCTGGGGGCGTTGAGTGGGGTTCTGGGAGGCTTCCTCTACATTTTCTACTACGGCGGCTTGCGTGACTCGGAAGCTGCCATCTGGACAGGGGCTGTGGTGAGTCGGGCAGCAGGAGGGGGGGCGGGCCAAGAAGGGGCAGAGTCGCCTCCTGTCAGAGGTCATAGACCATCACGACCGCCATCACCATCATTACCACGATGCTGTAAAATGCCAGCAGTCGAAAAGTCCCGAAGTTATCGAGGCCGATTCCCTGTTTCTACAGATGAGGAAACAGCTGAGGGAAGCGGTGGTCTGATCAAAGTCCCCTGGCCGCTGTCGTGGTTTCCCGCCAGCCTGGCCCCCTCCCTCCATGTTCAGCAGCAAACATCAACCAGAGACCTAGGACCCAGCTCATTTCCAGACACTTGCCCTGAGATGGGGAGGCAGGACATACCAGAGAGCGTGTACTCTACAAGATAAGGTCAACTCCTGGTCATTTCCCATAGCCCTCTGCGGGTCCTGCACACAGTGGGAAGCCAGTGGGTGCCACGGAAGGACAGTGGGGAATGTCCACGGATGGGTGTGTGCAATCTGCAGTAGGGGCTCGGGGGCAGGTCGTGGTAGCCCTGAGGGGCCCTGCGAATATTTACTGCAAGAAGAGCCAAAAGTAACCAACCGCATCCACCCAAAGGCAAAACACTACGATTAGTTACAGCATCACCAGCG
Organism: Ailuropoda melanoleuca; assembly: GCF_002007445.2. NCBI lineage: Eukaryota > Metazoa > Chordata > Mammalia > Carnivora > Ursidae > Ailuropoda > Ailuropoda melanoleuca. Next base: position 206,293,245 of record NC_048218.1, read on the forward strand.
GGATCTGAATCCATCTGTCCCCCGGGGTGCACCAGACTTCCTGTTTCATCAGCCCAGGTGGCAGGGTCGCTGGGCACTGCTGGGACAGGTGCCTGGACCAGAGGCCACCCACAGACCCATCCTGCTGAGAGCTTCTCCAACAGCCTAGGGCTTCCACGCCCCCATCTGGAACATGCATAAAGCACCATTGCTTTAAAAGGAAGGTTTTGGAGAAGGGAAGGAGGGCTCTTCGATGTCACTAAAACAGAGGGTCCTGCCGCCTCAGGAGTGTGACCCAGGCCTAACTACAGACAACAAAGCTTAGCTCAAAACCTCAGGTCCACGTGGAGTGTTCCAAGGAAGGACCGGCCGATGGTTGGCTCTGTCCGTGGGGCTTACAGAGGGAAACAGAGGCAGGCAGCTGGAAGGCTTGCGTCTCCTGTGCTAGCCCCGGTCCTGCTTCCATCTCTCCCCAGGCTGTGCTGGCTGGAGCTGTCGCCTTCATTTATGAGAAACGGGGTGGCATCTACTGGGTGAGTTTGGGGAAAGGCAGGGGTGCGACGCCAGGTCCAGAAGCTGGAGGCCACCCCGGCCAAGCCTCCTTCCCGGAGACCACCCATCTCTCCCCGGCCGGGCTCCCGGAGAGGCTGAGTCTCCAAGGTCTCACTCTGCCTCCTCTCCTCACCAGGCCTTGCTGAGGACCCTGCTCTCCCTGGCAGCTTTCTCCACGGCCGTTGCCGCCATCGTCATTGGGGCTCTTAATTTCCATAAGTACAACGATTATATTAGCGACTATGTCTGTCATGTCTCCTCGATGTCCTGGTCCTGGGCCACCAGGCCCCCTAGCACTCGAAGTCCGGAAGAAGCCAGAAGGCTGGACCTGTGCCTCTCCTACCTGAGCATGCTGAAGGTAGGCTGGGCGGGGGCGGTGTGCAGAGGAAAGGACGCAGCAGGTGCTGGGGAGGGAGGGCCAGGATGGTAGACAAGGGTAAGGCCGTGTCCGGGCATCTGGGTGGCGCAGTCATTAAGCGTCTGCCTTCAGCTCAGGGCGTGATCCCGGCGTTCTGGGATCAAGCCCCACATCGGACTCCTCCGATGGGAGCCTGCTTCTTCCTCTCCCACTCCCCCTGCTTGTGTTCCCTCTCTTGCTGGCTGTCTCTCTCTCTGTCAAATAAATAAATAAAATCCTAAAAAAAAAAAAAAAAAAGAGCAAGGCCGTGTCACCTGTTCTGCACCCAGCTAGACTACTGTCACCACAGCTGTGCCACTGAACAGACTAGAAGCAATGCCTGTGATGGGGGGTGTTCCAGACTCGTGGGAAACACAAACACTGAAATGATCATCAATGAACCAACGTTGTAAGGGTGCAAAGTGCTGCAGGGGGATTAAAGGCGAGTTCTCCCTGGATCCTTTCCAGCCTCGGGACTGCCGGGGGCGCTGAATCATAGCCCAAGCCCATCACTGTTCGGATGAGGACACTGAGGCCTGATGAGAGGGCTTTCTGGCTGCTCTCCACATGCTAGACTCGTTAACACCCCCGCCTTCATGCAGGGCTCCTTCCTTAGCACTTCCAGAAGCTACGGATGTGAGGATGAAGGGGGGGAGAGAGGCCCTGTGTTGGAAATGAGGGTGAGCACAGAGCAGCTGGTGCGGTCACTCTGGTGCCAACAGCTTTGGTCCTCTGTCCCCAGGCCCTGTTCATAAGCATTCAGGTCATGCTGTTGGGGGTCTGGGTTCTGCTGCTTCTGGCATCTCTCATCCCCCTGGGTCTGTACTGCTGGAGAAGGTCCCAAAGTAAGAAGGTAAGCCCCTAAAGTGTGTGTCTGTGTGTTTGGGCGGCAGGGGGTCCAGAGGAGCAGAGATGGAGAAAGCTTGGCTTGGGAGGCAAAAGGACTCTTACAGTGAGTCCCAAGGGGCATCGTGCCTGTTTTTCTACCCCAGTGGGGGCCCAGCCCAGAGAGCCCCTGTCCCTGACCAAGTGGCCCCCAGGACAAAGACCTCAGGAAGCCAGGAAAGTCCGTATCCATGCTGGGACGCTGGGGCTCTTGGTTTCAGGTACCATGAGGCCAGTGCTGGATCTGGTTGGCTCCAGAACAAAGCTGCCCTGGAGGAAGGAATTTGCACCTCCTTTCCCCACACTATCTTGCCCATCTGCCTCCCTTAGGAAACAGACCAGAAGAAACTGCTGAAAGTGACTGAAATCTAGCTCTGCTTCTCCTGAGTGCTCATGCCTGGACTCTCTCTGGACTGGGTGTCCCTGCCTCTGGCTCCTGGGAGAAAGACCAGGCTGGGGAAAAGTTATCCTTCCCTCTCCGCCCCGCACCGCCCCTGCCACTCCCACAGTCACGGCCCTCTCCACCAATCATCACACCACTCGTGCCCATTTCTGGCTCACTTTCACCATCCCACCCTGCTTCACGGCCCCTCCTGAGCAGTGATGACAATAAACTATCTTGTTGTTTCTCCCAGCTTCTTGCTTAGTTATTCCAGGGAATTTCTCTTTGCTGGGCAAGGCAGAGGAGGATGGGCCAATGCAAACCTACGATGCTCTCCATCTCCCAACCTCCCATCTGGGTCTGGAATTGCTGCCCTTGAAAGCAAACTCTCTCAGACGCTGGTTCTGGAACTGGCGGTCCAAATGTCTGTGCACAAAGGGTGAAGGGAACAGGGACTCTGAGCCCCTCTCCTTACAATTCAGATTTAAGAGAGTGAACCCTGGGCAAACCGAGAATTGGATTTTTTTTTTTTTGGCTGTTTGGAAATAGTAAGAGGTAGATAACATAATGCAAAGATGCAGTCACTTTGGAAATCATTTTGTTGAAGACGGACGATGACATAGAAACCCTGAATTTGTCCCATGAAAAAGTACCCATGACTGCCAGACACGCCATGAATCATGTATGTTTAAGTTCATGGCTAACTTGAATAGGCCCCCGTAGAAGTAGGAGCATGAATTCAGAGTGCTGAGTGTTGAAATTGGACCCGCCTGTTTGGGGGTCCCGCAAGCATGCACGCACTCAGTGCTCCACGGCAGGATCCCTGGGACTCCACACGGGGTTGTACTCATGGCTAAGTTTTAGCCACAGCAGTATCCACAAGGGACAAAGGCATATCAGGTGGACTCTGGAGGAATCTGGGTTCAGGTGTCCTACGTCCTCCCACCACTGAGGCCGCACAGTAACGCTGTTCAAAGGTGGAGGAAAGACGGTAAAGTTTCCCCAAACTGAGAAGGCACTTTGAGACTGGAAAACAAAGAGGCCACTCCGTAGAGTTGACACAGTTGTATTCAGCCTCACGTACTGACGGGGGGTCTACAGCAGCTGCACGGTTACTCTGCACAAAGTTCAGACCTTAGTCCACAGATTTTGTAGGGTGACCACACATGAAGAAGGGCACTGCCTTGAGATCAAATGGTTCACGTGCACATCAGACAGCATGCATGCTCCTGATTGACAGCAACCCTTTATTTAGACCTTGCGGCACTCCCATGCATCAGGAAAGGGAAAGACCATGTTATCGCTAACAGATTGAGAGGGTGCTAAAACAAGCCTCCCGTCACCCCGACCTTGGCCAGCATTTCTAATCTAGCAAAGCATGAGCAAGATGGGGGGCCAAGGAAGAAGCCAGTATTGTCAGCACTCCTACAAACACATATGCAGTGTTTCTGCTCAGGGAATCCCACTGAAGACTCAGAGCCCAGGGTTTTTACTAGAGGATGGTCACATAGGCACTTTCTCCACCTGCACAACTACCACAGATTCTCAGAAGAAAAGCAGGTGTCCACCTGAAATCACATTGTTTGTAAGTCTAGGCAAGCGGATTTGGTGCAATTCAGCCCTGTAAGCACACAAAGCAACCGTATCAGCATAGGAACATTCCAAAAGCCAAATTCTGAGAAGGCAGCCAAGAGCCAGGCCTCCAAGTACGGCCTGGTAAAGAGCAGCCTCTGTGTTAATGCTTTCCTGCTCACTGTTCTAGAGGCATCTGTCAAACTCTGTAACCCAAAATTGCACTTAATAACCATGCTGAAGCCTGCCAACAGATCTGAGAACCACTTAAATCAGGAAGTCAAAGGGAAGAAACCTGTAGATAAATCTGCAATTTCAGGGAACAATTGGGGGGGAAAAATCCACCCTAAGGATGTAATGAGCAAACTCTTGGTGAAAGAAGTGACATGAAAAGCCATGAATGCAAGTTGATTCTAACATAGACTTGTGTATAGGACTCCTACTACTTAGGTGACCTGAGACCCTGAGAAAAGAATTTAAAGTCTTTAAGATGGCAGTGACCCTAGACACCTGTCAGAAACCAAAATTCTGTCAGGAGAAATTCACTTACACCACAGACCTCCAATAATTCCTTAAAACACTGTTTCACACTGAAAGGAAAGAAGGAAAGAAAGAAAGAAAGAAAGAAAGAAAGAAAGAAAGAAAGAAAGAAAGAAAGAAAGAAAGAAAGAAAACAAAACTGAAATTCAACATAAATTACAAACAACAAATCAGGAGCACAAATCCTTTAGTCATTGCTCTTTTTTATATGATATAAAATTAGCATGTTCGGCATATTTAAAGAAATTTTTAAAAGCAATTAAAGTATTGGCAAAAATAAGAGCTTAGCAAAAATTATCAGATGGATGTTTTAATCCCAAAGAGAACCTCAAGAAATGAAAATTACAGTAATTAAAATAAAACCCCCAGTAAACAGATTAGACACAGCTGCAGAGAGAAATACTAAACAGGAAGATAGGTCTGAAGGAGTTGTCTGAAATGTAGTTCAGACAGAAAACAGAGATGGGAAATAACAATTTAAGAGGCACTTCGAGCTGAGGTATAGATGGAATTCCAAAAGGAAGAAATAGAGTAGTAGAAAAGGAATATCAGACATAACGGCTGAGGGATTTTCTGAATTAATAAAACACAAGAATTCTTAGAGAGAAGAAGCAAAACAAACACCAAACAGGATAAATAAAAAGAAATCCTCAACTTAACACATCAGAGTAAGGGACACATGTGTGGTTCAGTCGGTTAAGCGTCTGACTCTTGCTTCAGCTCAGGTCATGATCTCAGGGCTATGATCTTAGGGTCACAATCTCAAGGTTGTGATCTCAGAGTCATGAGATCAAGCCCCATGTGGAGCTCCTTGCTCAGCCCAGAGTCGGCTTGAGAATCTTTCCCTCTCTCTCTGCCCCTCCTCCTGCTCACTCTCTCTCTCAAATAAAATATATAAATAAAATCTTTAAACACATCAGAGTAAAATTTCAGACTATGAGAGAATGTATTAAAAGCAGTCCATGGCAGTATTATATCACATCCCTCTTAGCAAAGATTAAAGGTGTATGAGGTCCTTGTGTTGTTTGGAAAAGAACTAAAGATGTTAATTATATTTAGCATTTGTCAGCTCATTCATTTATGTGTTCATTCATCTAACACCTAAATTTAAGTGCTTCTGTACCTTAATAGTAATTACTAAAAGAATAGGAAAAAATCATAAAACTTTTAATTTCAGTTTGGAGAAAAATATAGAATGAGAAAAAATTCAATTAATGCAAAATAAAAACAGAGAAAAGATGAAAAGAAACATTTTAAAAAGCAAAACGGGGGCACCTGGATGGCTCAGTTGGCTAACTGACTCTTGATCTCAGCTCAGGTCTTGATGTCAGGGTCATGAGTTCAAGCTCTGCACTGGGCTCCAAACTGGGAATGGAGACTACTTAAGGGGGAAAAAAAAGGCAAAACAAATAGAAAGCAGACAATAGAAGATGGGTATAAATTAAGTTAGATGAGTATTTGCAATAAGTACAAATGGACTAAATAATCCTCTTAAAATGCAAAGATAGACTGCATTTTTCTAAAATTCATCCATATACTGTTTATAAGAAGCACATCTAAAACAAGGGTACAGAAAGATTTTGACAGTAAGAGGATATAACAATTACATATTTTATATATAATACAAATATTTTTGTTATATACCAATCAAGTTGCTACAGCTCATTAAAATCAGAATTTGGGGCGCCTGGGTGGCACAGCAGTTAAGCGTCTGCCTTCGGCTCAGGGCGTGATCCTGGCATTATGGGATCGAGCCCCACATCAGGCTCCTCCGCTATGAGCCTGCTTCTTCCTCTCCCACTCCCCCTGCTTGTGTTCCCTCTCTCGCTGGCTGTCTTCTCTGTCAAATAAATAAATAAAATCTTTTAAAAAAATAAAAAATAAAATAAAATCAGAATTTAAGGCAGAGAGCATTCTTACAGATGAAGAAGCCACTGTGGTTGATCCAGAAAACACTCTCTCTTTCTTTCTCCTGTTTCATCCATTCCCTCCTGGAAGCAGGAACCTGTACTTTCACCTGCAGAAGCCATCTTGTAGCCAGAAGGGTACCATCCATGGGCTGGAGATGGTGCAAAGGAGGCCCCAAGGAGACTGTGCCTTCTGCAACATAACTGCATGAGCCAAACCAGCCCTGGATTGCTCACCTTTTTAATATGTATATATGAGAAAAATTAATTCCTTACTGATTAAAAAAAAGAGAAAATAACTTCTTAAAGAAGCCATTTACAATAACAATGAAACTGTAACTTACTTATGATCAAATCTATATATTCAAGACATTAATAAAATTATTGGGAAATGTTTATGAATACCTAAATAAGTAGAAATATGTATACCCTGTCCATAGAAGGGAGGACTCAATTCTGTAAAGATGGTGTCTTGCTCCAAAAGGATGCATAAATTCAATGCAATTCCAATCAGATTCTCAACAAACTTCCTTAGTACTTGCTTATCCAATTCTCCAGTTGCTACAGATCAAAAGACCAAGAAGAGCACAGACAATCTCACTGTCCCATGAAACCTAAATACGGAGTTGGACAAGGCAGACATTCAGACCAGGCAGCTCCCCAGCTGGCAGAGCCAAACCAGAGGTAACAGGGAGAATGAAGCAGCCATGGTGCTCTAGACAAGTTCTGAGTCTGAAGTCAGAAGACCAGGTGCAAATCTCAGCACTGCCACTTACTAGCCCCTCAACCTTGGGTCAGTTACAAATATCTCTTGAGCAATAGTCTTTGCACTTTAAAAATGGGGGCAATTATACCTAAAACCCATGGCTAATGGAAGGATTGAGTGATAAATATAAATCAAACTGTCTAAAAATTGGTCACCTCACAGTATAAATTTGTCAAACAAATGTGGATTATTTTAAAGAAGAAGCATCACTTGGGCGTATGTGAATAAAATAAGAGTCAGAGGAGGAAAATTGGGGTATGATCAACCAGCATCCGACCAAAGAGTGAGACAGTGGGTCTCTTATTTTACTTGAATTATCTGGACCCTGCGCATGTCCCCTCATAATCCTACCACCTGCGTATGCCTAGGATGATCCTATCTATCTATATATAACTCACAGAAAGGTTCTGCTTTGCTCTGTTTGAGTCCAGTGAGTGGGAGTTCAGCCACAGTGACCCACTGACCATATTCCTTCTGTCCCATAATACAGCCTTTCCAGTGCTCCTGACCCTGCACCAAATTCCACCAGCTAGGGTTCCCAAAACCTGCAGGAGGACAATCCAGTCTTGATCTTCATGCAGGGATGGCCATCTTGACCATTCCCTACACACCTAGCTTTGTGCTTGCTCCTGGGTTCTTCAAAATCAAAGACTGTGTTATTTATACCTACCTATCTCAAAACTAAAATGAAAAGCAGGGAGATGGATAACAGGAAAATCGGATAGCAGTTTCCTCCCAGCAGGGGTGAAGGGGGAGGGGGAAGGTGTGTCTACAGAGAATTCCATAGAGGTCTATAGTAATGATCACAGTTTCTTCTTAACCTAGATGGTGGACACATTATGATTATGAAAACCGCACATATCCATTTTCTACCCTCTTCTGTATGAATGATATAATCGCAATAAAAAGTATACATCAGGACTTCCTTTGCTTGAGTTAATTGCAAAGCAATATAAAACAATGACTAGTGGAAAAGTCATTAATTCTATCAATTGGTATAAAACCTATCAGTGATAATCAAATAGACCTTTTTTTTCTTCAGGATGCCCAATTCAGAAAAGGATCAAAATTGGGCAAAGAAACAATGGGAGACAGCTGCCTGTTCAGGAATCAGGAGTCCTCAGGAATGGTGAGAGTGACAGAGTAAGGCTGATCATGATCCCCCAAAACCACTCTATCTGTCAGGGTCCAGAGGTGTTTGGGAAAGGGGCTATGTACAAGGGGGCCAGCAAAGTGTAGGAAGCTATAGGTGACAGTGCCGTCCTGGGGTTTGTAACCAAGGGCAGTGGGGGGGGGGTGGCGGGGATCAGAAAGGATGTCATTATCCTTCAGCCCCAAAGATGAGGAAAGGGAGCACTGTGTTTCAGGCAGAGGCTGAGAAATCTGATGGAGATGGTGCTTGATTTGAGCTGTCACCTTCCCAGAGAAACACAGGCAGCCTGAGATGACCTTTCAGGGAGGGATCCTAGGGAATAAGGACCCAAGCTACCCCACTCTGATCTCTTGCTAGTGTTCCCTGTTGACCAAACCCAACATCTTAGCACATGAGAGCTTACTGATATGATCAATATAAGACTCTCTTTGGGGGCACAGAGAAGGCCAGAGAAAGACAGAAAGGCTCTCTGGAGAAGCAAGTGAAAGCTATCCAGAAGAATGACTTTTGTTTGTGTGAAGAAGTATGGTTGAGGGGCGCCTGGGTGGCACAGCGGTTAAGCGTCTGCCTTCGGCTCAGGGCGTGATCCCGGCGTTATGGGATCGAGCCACATCAGGCTCCTCTGCTATGAGCCTGCTTCTTCCTCTCCCACTCCCCCTGCTTGTGTTCCCTCTCTCGCTGGCTGTCTCTATCTCTGTCAAATAAATAAATAAAATCTTTAAAAAAAAAAAAAGAAGTATGGTTGAAAACTTCTGAAATTTGGTGAAAGCCATAAACCTCAAAATTCAGGAAGCACAATAAACCCTACACAGAACGAACTCAAAGAAGTACAAGCACAGACATATCAGGATGAAACTGCTAAAAACTAAAGACAAAAAAAAAAAAGACAAACTTGAAAACAATCAAACAAAAATGATCTGTTACCTGTAGAGAAGAATGATCCAAATTTCTGTGGTTTCTCATCAGAAACCGTGAGAAAGTGGCACAATATTTTTTGTAATTGTTAAGTACAGCCACAATGTGTTACAGAAACATCTTAGTGTGACTGAACAAGGTGTAGCACGAGGGAGTTTTGGGGGCAGTGGTACTGTTCTTTATCCTGACCATGGTGTTGTTTATGTGAATCTATGCATGTATTAAAACTCAAAGAAGTGTTCACAGAACAAACAAAAAGGTCAGTTTCACTATAATGATACAGAGATAAATTTGGGATTATTTGCCTATCTCTGTCTCAAAATTTCAGTCATTTCCATATACATATCTTCGTTTTCCCCATCAAAACAGATACATCAGGATGGTGATCTTAGCTGTATTTTCAAATAAACAAATTGTTTTTGAGGGAGTTGGGGGGGGTTGTTTGTTTTTTAACAAAAAGCCGGGATGGCGTGACATCTGATTTCCTGCAGAAGAGAAAACCAAAGACTAGAGACTTCGTGAGGCTGCTGGGAAGGAGGGAGGGAAGGGAAGTTAGGGGGGTCAGGGGAGCTGTGGGTGTGGCTTGTAAAGGGGCCAGGTTTTCTCCAAGACTCTGACCCGCCAGATGTAATAAACAACGGAGGTTGCCGGATTCTGACAGTAAACACCACTTCTGAGCAGAAGGGTGAACTGAGTTGACATTCGTTTATCTGAATGAAAAATGGAAAGAATTTACACCCAGTCAAGCCATAAAAAGACTGATTTAGAAACAAGACGGAAGAGAAATCCATACCATCTTTAGCTTGAGGAAGTAATTCACCAGCGTCTTTATTTTAACTTTGCAAACATTTCTTATGACTGTACGTTTTCTAAACTTAATGATTGAGTTCAAAAACAAAATGAAAGCAATATTCAATTTAAATTCAAATGCCCAATTCCGTAACTGAATTCCCCCTTATAAGCCACGTAGATGTGATTAACCTCGCCACCTAGTGGCTACTAAAAGTTTTCTTCCGGAGAAACTAGAAGAGAAAAAAATAACTTCTTCATGACAAGGCTTTGAAAACGATTAACGCATTTTTGAACAAATATCTACTAATAGCCCCATGTGGCAGGCACTGTGGGTGTTGGAAATGAAACCGTGAACAGGTTGGACAGTTCCCTGCCTTGCCTAACCCAGGTGACACTGAGGAGTAAGAGCCAATAAATCCTGACATTGCCCCTCCTCCATCAGGCATGCTCTGACGTCACCTGCTCTGCTTGAGCCGATTGGTCAGAATCATGTCATCCTAGCCCCCAAACTGCAAAAGTGGAGGGTGGGTGGGGCACTTCTACAGCTCCACTGTCTCCAGTCAGTTCTCTCCCTGCCTCACCTCATCTGCTCCGGGGACACAGTTCAGGACCCAGATATCCCAGTCCTAAACTGGGCCCACCCCATCACAGCCCACCCTGCCCAAGCAACCAGAGATGTTAGCTCGGTCCTGCCGCACCCTGGCCCAGTGACACGCTGTTCTGCCGACTCACTGAAAGATCTTCCACACTCACAAGAATGGTGAGGAAGCAATCTTTGGGAAGGCTCTTCTTGGAAAATCGGGATCCATGGTAGAAGGACCCCAGGAGTGGCCTCTCCCTCTCCCACCCAGCCAAGTCTTCAGTGACAAAGGAATCTGTCTGCCCCACAGTGGAAGCAGGGTGACCCAGGCCCCAAGGCAGAACGCCCTGAGAACATAGCTCTAAGCCCCCACAATCTGGTCACCATCAGCTCAAAAGACAAGAAGGATTTCTTAAATGGGACACGAAAAGCATTAGCCGTAATGGAAAAGACTGATAAATCCAACCACATTAAAATCAGGAACTTCTGACCCTCAAGAAATGAATGAAGAAAACAAAAAGATAAGCCATAAAACAGGATAAAATACTTCTCAATACATATAGTTAACAAAGTATATCGAGAATACGTTAAGTTGAACCATATGAAACTGCCATTTTTTGTAGGTCAAAATGGTCAAATACCAGCAATTTCATATGGTTCAATCTAACATAAAGAATTCTTACAAATCATAAGGCAGACAACTCAATTTTAAGAAGGATCAAAGATTTGAGCAGACACACTACATAAGAGGAAATCCAAATGGCCAAGAAGCTTACAAAACATGCTGAACTCCATCAGTATTCGGAGAAACGCGAAGTTAAAGCCACGATAAGATAACAAAGCTAATCACCCATATTTGGCAAAAAATGTTAAAGTCCTACAATGTCAGGTATTGGGGATGATGTAAAGCAGTGGACGGTCTCATACATACTGCTGGCAGGAAAATAAACTGGTCCGACTACTTTGAAAAACATGCGTGGGTTCGTAAAATTGAGATATATGGCGTATGGCTCTACCATTGCTCCAAGGTAAACACTCAGGTACACATTCACCAGCACATATGTACAAAAAAGTTTATAGAAACATTGTTCATAACATCCCGAAACTGCAAATAAGCCTAGTATCTAGCCTCAGCAGAATGGAGATAATAAATTGCTGCAAATTCCCAAAGCAGCAAACCAGATAGCAATGAACAACCCACAGCTGTATGAAATTGAGCAAAATATTTATGCAAAGTACCAAAAAAATGTTTTCAGTAAGATTCTGTTTATATAAAATTCAAAACAGGCAAAACCAATCGATATCCTTTAGGTGTACCACACAGATGGCGAAACACTGGTCTAGAGAAAAGAAGTGGTTTCACAAGTGCCATCACACAGGTCACTTGTGGAATGAGGGAGAGAGGGAGGGGTCGTTGGGAGGGGATTGGAGGTGCTGCTGGGGCAGTGAGCTATTACTTGATTTAGAGGTATGTGAGTTTGCTTTATAATTACTCATACAACCATACTTATATGTTTAATGTTCATTTGTATATGTGCTATATCTTACAATTAAAAAGGGAGATAAAGAACTCAAAATTCTGCCAAATTCAAAACTCTTTAAAAAAATCTTAACAGAAGGGTGCCTGGGTGGCTCAGTCATTAAGTGTCTGCCTTTTCGGCTCAGGGCCTGATCCCAGAGTCCTGGGATCGAGCCCCATATCGGGCTCCCTGCTCCAGTGGGAGCCTGCTTCTTCCTTTCCCAGTCCCCCGCTTGTGTTCCCTCTCTCACTGGCTGTCTCTCTCTCTGCCAAATAAATAAATAAATAATCTTTTAAACCAAATCTTAACAAGAATACACAATTTATTGAAGTGGTATAGTGACCTGGGTAGGAATTTATAGATTCTAATCTGACTTGAAAATCAGAAATGGTATAACCCAACTCTGAGAGGGAACGCTCAATGACCATCTCCTTTAAGTTATAAAATCCCCATTTTAGATCCTAGGGCTCAGGGTGTCCCATTACTGAGACAGACATGGATGCAGACACATCTCAATCAGGTACTTTAGTTGTTAAAAAGTCTCAGCAAACTGGAAACACACTCCCCAAAATCGAGGACCACAATCTAAAAGACGAATTCATACGCCGAGTAGCACTTTCACGGAGAAAAAAATAAAACTAACATCGGGGATGTCCTTACTCTCCAAAACGTCTGAAACCAGAAATAGCAGGAAACGCAGTGAAAAAGGCTGAAGCTAGACGTAAGGACTGAATGAAATGAAGAAATGCCACAGTAGCTAGAAACCGCCCGCCCCCCACTCCCACTCCCTGAGAGTATGAACTTCCCACTCCATCGCTGAATTCCTAAAGGGTCCCGTGGTTTGGATGAGATGAGAGGAATTTAGAAGCGTGGTGCTATTCCCCCAGGAAAAACAAGCCTGTCCCTGCCCTGCAGAGGAAATCAGCCCCGGGCATAGTCCCTGCCCACGATGGGCACGCATGCAACATTTGCTGAGCGCGTTCAAAACCAGCACACGGGGGTTTCCAAACTCCACGAAGCCGCGCTACCCCGACACGAGGTGGCGCTGTTCGCAACCTCAGCGGGGTGGGAAGGCGGGACTTAGAGCGCGGGTGTGGCCACATCCTCGTAGCCAATGGGCAACCTACCTGCTGCTCACTCTCTAACAGCCAATGAGCAGGGAGAGGTGGTCTGGCCGACGGAGAGGACACGCCCCGACACTCCTGGGCTTTTATTCCGACCCCGAGAGCTTGGGAACCTCTACCCTAGCCGAGGCCGGCGCCTTCCGGCGCCGAGGGATGTGGCCTTGCAGGGAGCCCCCGCTCCCGAGTCCCATCCCCCGCCGCCCGGCCTGACCGGCGGCGCCCCGCTGGATGGAACCTCCAAGGGCTGCCCCGGGAGCACCCACCCGTCCTGGGAGTCCTGGGGTCAGGCGAGAGAAGGGACAGCCCCTGCTGCACGGCCCGGGGGTATATGCGATCACGCCAGCCCCACCTCGACAGACTTGCCCCCATCTACGTCTGCAGCCCCTTCTCAAAAAGCGACCTCCCCTCGCTCAGGAATCCCCCATCCGACGCTTCTACCCTGCGCGTTCTTTGTAGCCGCCTGGCCTCCCCAACTAGAGCGTAAACCCTGAAGTCAGGACTGGCTCCGGCGCGTTTCCATCTGCCCCACAGTCCTTACAGGGGATGTCCCAGGAAAAGGGTCTCTTTAAACATTACCCAGCTCAGCCTATCTCCTAGGATGATGCTGGTTCCCTGATGGAAATAGAATGAAGCTTTCCTGTCACTCCCTTACCTGGGAAAGAAAACTGGGTGGCAGGTGGTACAGAATTACTTTGGGGTTCCAAATACTTCAGATTAGTCTTGTCCCTGATCGCCACCGTGGTGGTCTCTGCCTGAGGACACATGGCTGGAGTCCGCCTGAGGCACAGAGGCTAAATGTGGGCGCTCAAAATAGAAGATGTGGAAACCAGTTAGGTTCTGTCCTAGAGACTTGGTTTGGGAGTATTGTTCCTTCCACAGCGCGGGGCCAGACCTGAAGACAAAAATAAAAGCGAGGTACTTTTGCGCTGAGTTTGCAGTAGAAGCTGGACTCACTCGTGACCACTGTGAGCAACGGAAACTCGCCCCAGGTTTCTTATGGTTCCAGAAGAGAACCCCGGCTCGCCGTAGGAAGGCCACCAAGGAATACATGGGAATATCCAGGAGAGCCTGGATATCAAGTGTCTGTGTCGCAGGGCTCCGGTGACTGCCATGCCAGGACCTGGAATGGCTCCAGGCTTCTTTACTTGCCACTGTGGCTTTTCTGGTTGAAAAAGGTGAAGCTGGGGGTGCCTGGGCGGCACAGCAGTTAAGCGTCTGCCTTCAGCTCAGGGCGTGATCCCGGCGTTCTGGGATCGAGCCCCACATCAGGCTCCTCTGCTATGAGCCTGCTTCTTCCTCTCCCACTCCCCCTGCTTGTGTCCCCTCTCTCGCTGGCTGTCTCTATCTCTGTCAAATAAATAAATAAAATCTTTAAAAAAAAAAAAAAGAAAGAAAAAGGTGAAGCTGGAAGAAGAAAGGACGTGCCCATGTTCTTATAGATGCGAGCACTTTCCTTCCACAGACTCGGGGCCCTAGACCTATGGACAGGACACCAGGGTTCCTGAGCGTGCTGCGTGTTCTTTCTCCTGCAGACGTGCTTCCCATCCTTTCCACCCTGCCCCGTGTCCTGGTGGGCTGGCCTTTATGGACTGCATTCACGGGATGCCTCGTGCCATGGTGGCCCTGACAGGTAGATGAGATCACCTTTGAAAACAGTCCCTTCTTTAAACCCTCTTCATTCCCCCTGTGAGAACGCCAGCTGTTTCCTAACAGGCCCCTGGTTGGCATGCTGCGTTTTCTTTTACTTCAACTTTACCCTGGAGTCAACCTCACTCACTATACAAATACAGTATCTACACCATGCCAGGTCTGAGCCATGCACCAGGGACGCAGGGACGAAAGACAGAGGTTACAGTCAATCAACATCAGGGATGATGACGGCTGCATTGGAGGTCGGTGCCGGTCAGGGACATGCCTGGGAGGGAAATGGTTAAGGGGGCACCACAGAGTCAAAGGCAGTGAGGCAAAGATGGGGGGACTGGCCCGGAATGGTTCCAAGCAGAAGCAGCATGCAGAGACGTGGGAGGGAGCCGCATCCCAAGGAGCGATGGGAGTCCCAGGTACCACTGCGGTCACCGCAGATGTAACGGGAGCCAACCTGTGGGAGCCCTCCTGGTGGACTGGGACAGGACAGGGAACGGTCCGATCTCCATGGCGGAAAGGTCATTCTGGCAGAGAACAACAGATTGGAGGAGGCAAGTTTGGGAGCAGGCGGTCGGTAAGGGTCTCCTGCAGGAATTGGGGGGAACCATAATGACCACAGCAGGGGGAGTGGAGTGCAGGTGAGAGAAGCAGCAGCCTCTCTGGAAGGGGACTCGCTGGTGTGGGCAGGGACCGGGACGGCCAGAGAAAGAAGTCCTGGTCTGCCAGGACTGTCAGAGTTCAGGCCGCACCATCTAGGTGGACGGCGCTGGCATTCCCGTGATAAAGGAGGCAAGAAACCTGGATGGCCAGTGTCTTCTGCTTGGAGTTTGTTGAGTTTGAGATACCAATGGGATAAGCAAATGAAAATGCCCGTGAGCAAACGGGATATAGGTCTGAAGCTCTGAATAGTCTAGACCACAGTTAGGCACTTAATAATCCTTTTTAAAGACATTGGAGAGGGGCACCTGGGTGGTTCAGTTGGTTAAGCATCTGACTCCTGACTTCGGCTCAGGTCTTGATCTCGGGGTTGTGAGTTCAAGCCCCACGTTGGGCTCCACTCTGGTCATGGACCTCACTAATAAAAAAGAAAGAAAGAAAAAGAAAGAAAGAAAGAAAGGAAGGAAGGAAGGAAGGAAGGAAGGAAGGAAGGAAGGGCAAAGAAAGAAAGAAGAAAGAAAGAAAGTAGATAGTGAACGATAACTACAATGCTGGACGTTTCTCCTGCACGGGCTACGTGCCAGGCACCATACCAAGTACTTCATGGCAAGTCCCTTTCCCTCACTTGTAGTAATCCTCCCAGCAACCCTAGGAAGCGCTGACTGTGTGATTCCCATTTTACAAATGGGAAACTGACCTCAGAGAAGTTAAGTGACCTGCCCAAGGCCACACAGCTAGGAAATGTCGTAACCGGTGGTTGAATCCGATGGTTGAATCCGGAGAGTCTGATGCCTGACCCTGGGCTTTTTCTTCATCATTTTACTGAATGAACACCTCCGTTGCTCAGTCCATACTTTAATTTTCTTTTTCTTTCTTCGTGTTGTTTACCTCCAAGAACAGGGAGGTCATAAAGATAAGGCTAGAATTAACTACCCTCTTTCTACAGACTGCGAGCTCTCCAAACTGCTCTGTCCTCGCTTCACCACCCCCACTAATGCTGAGGCAAACACAGGGGAGGAGCCCTTCGGCTAGTGCTGACTTTTCTCCTAACTGGCATTTCAAGTCAAGGAAACAGCTGTGCAGAAAATCCAAATGGGGTGTGACTTGTGCCATGAGAGGTACAGGCTACCTGTCCGCTACTCCCTGTTTACAGCACTGCACCGGCTCCTCGCTGCCTCCAGGATGAAGTCCATGTCTCCTCCACATCTGGCCCCCGTCTGCCTCTCCAGCTGCGTCCACCACTCCCTCCGCAAAGCAGTCAACCTAGCTGTGCAGAACTGCTCGCCATTCCGGGACCTTCCGGCAAGGGTCAAGCTTCTGCCTCCCCCCCCGTCCCACCCCCTGTCTTTTACTGTGAAAACTGTCAAACATACAGAAAGTTGGAGGGGAATTTACAGCACAAACTCATCTATCAGCCACTTAGACTCTACAATGAACATTTTATGAGATCTTCTCACATACCTATCCATCCCTTTTTCCATTTTGTTTTTTGTGCATTTCAACGTAAATTGTAGACATGTACACATCTTATTAAGTAGAGTTCCATATTTGTTTGGTTCTTTGTTTTTCCCCCTTGAGATGGAATTAACATAGAGGGAAATGTACAAATCAGAGCTGTGTGTATTGGTTTTCTTGTTGCTGGAACAAATCCTCACACACTTAGTGTCTTAAAACAAAACAAAGGTATTCTCCTATAGAGAATCCTGGGGGTTAGAAGTCCAAAATCAGACTGGACCAAAGTTGAGGTGTGAGCAGTTCGTTCCTTCTATAGGCTGTGAGCAGACAATCTACTTCCTTCCCATCTTCATCTTCTAGATCATTCCTTGGCTCGTGAACCCCTTCCTCCAATAGCTCCAACTGCTTGCTCTCGGAGTCCCCTGTCCCCTGACCTCCTACCTCCCTCTTCTGAGGACTCCGTGGTTACACCTGGATGATCCAGGAAAATCCTCCCATTTTGTTGTCCTTAATTGAATCACACCTGTGCTGTTCCTTTTGCTCCATAAAGTTATTTATTCACAGATTCTGAGGATTAGGGTGTGGTCTTCTCAGAGAGCCATTTTTCAGCCTAGCACATGCACCATTTAATGTGTTTTTCCAAACACATACACCTGTGTAAGCCAACCCCCTGTCGAGACATGGAGCGGTCCCACCAACCCCCCCCAAGTTCTCTCATTCCCCTCTTAGCCAGTGCCAGAGGCAACCAATGTTCAGATGTTTTGCCCCTTTTAGAACCTCCTAGGAATGCAATGGTACAGTATTTTGTCCTTTTGTATCTGGCTTCTTTCACACGAACGTCACTGAGATTTACCCACGTCGAAGGGGTCAATACCAGTCTGTTCCTTTTTATTACCGAGCAATCACCTGTCATATGAATCGACCACCATCGGCTTATCCATTCACCTGTTGATGGACTTCGAACTGTTTCCACTTTTTTTGTCTGCCTGTACTTTCAGACCAGCTGCTGACCTTGCTCCTTCGGCCCGTAGCATCGGCTCCTCTCACATGAAATCAGCCCCACATTCGTTGGCCTTGCCAAGACTGTCCTCTTTCAAGGCCCAGCATAAAAGACTCCCACCTCAGGAGCGTTTGGTAAACCCCTGCCCCACCCCCAGCCCAGCGTCCCTCCTCTGTACCCTGGGCACACTTCGGTCTCAGCATCTGGCCGTGTACATGTACACGAGATGTACAGGATACTTACTTGTCTACGGGCCCCTCTGTCCTCACTGAGGACCACATCCCCAAGAGCAGGAGTCGGGGCGTTCCTATCTGCACATGGAACTATGCCTTAGATCTGCGTGATGGCCTTTGGTCACTGTTTTCCCAGTCAATGACTGTCCAGAGCAGGGTTCCAGGCTGTGGCTGCCTTGTTTGGAAACCAAAACCCTAAAGAACAGGGACACAGGGAGGGATTCTCAAGGACAAAGCAGGTTGGACAGTCTCTCGTGAGACAGGGGGGCACGGTGGAGCTCACGCCCCTTGAACAGGAGGACCCTCTCAGCTTCTTGTGCCCTTGTCAGTGACAGCCTGAGGGTAAACCCAGGAAAAAGCCGAATTGTGGTCCATTTCCTGAGCAACAGAAAAATCCAGTGATTAGAGAAACTCAGGGAGATATTCTTGGCATGGGAACCCATAAGGGGATTAGCCGACCTGATAACCAAAAGGCACAACGTAGCCAAGACCTTGCCTCTTTGGGCAAGTATCAGAGCCCCACGGCAGAGAAGCCTTTTCTACCCTGAGCGCTCGCAACTCTCCAAAGTCACGGAGGCTTACGGAAAACTCTGGCTTATCAGCCCTTACAATTCTGGTAAAGCCTTGAATTGTGTCCAAAGCAAAGGCAGCCTGATGACAGACCTGAACGCCCACATTGGGCAGACCATTCAGCTCGGGCACCGGGAAGTCAGTGCCGTTCCCCAGGGGAACGCACTGGAGCTCCAGGCACCTGGCGCGAGTGAGGACCCTTGTCCCACACAGGCCCACCAGGCGACCCTGCTGGTACCCTACTGTGGAGGGGCCTTCAGCTGCCTGGTCCAGAATGGAGACCAGGAGCTTGAAAAGGAGGCCTCCCATGGATGGAATCTGGATTTGTCCGGGACAGATTCCAGTGGCTTAAAATCAGAGATAAAGTACCTATTTAGGTGTCAGAGTGTCTAACCCTTACCCAAAAGAGCTAATTTTTCAGACTTGGGCCCCGCCTTCTAGGAAGAATTATAATGCCATTGAGATAGTAAGAGATATACTTGAATAAATGATACACTCCAATATTTGAAGAATTTTTAAGTATGCATAAGCAAAGGCAGGAGCATGCTAACGGGCACAGTGGGTCTGTTTGCTCACGCTCACCCTGACATAGACACAAAAGCTTCTTTCCAGAAACCAACTTGGAAGGGCTACTCATGCTGTCGAAGCAGGCTCAGGATAGGACTGTAGTACAGGACGGTGCCCAATTGCCCTTCATATGCTTAACGCCACTTTGTCATAGGAAGAAATGTCCCTCAGGGACAACTGCAGGTTCCAGAGACAGAGAGACCCAAGTGAAACCAAGCTGTGTCTCGCGATGTAAGGCCAATGCACATGGAGTTCCGGCCACAGCGGTGCCTGGGCCTCCACGAGGGGTGGGCATGCTAGCGGGCCCCAGCTCTTCTCCATGGAGGACAGGGGACAGAACCTGGCATGCAGAGCGTGGGCGCCGGTCCTGCGGAGCCAGAGCCCATGGAGCCCCTCCCATTCTGTTCTCTCTGAGCCCAGCACCACCACCACCCCCTCCCCACCCCCAAGATCTTGCTGAGCAGTCTGGTTGTCGGTCTGAGCTGCTTGCCTGGGCCTCATCCAGCCCGTACTGACGTGGAAATGTATGATAATATATCTTTTTTCCGCCCTTAGCAAAAAGCCAATAATAACAGGGGCAGTAGTCATGATAACAAAAGAAGTCTCTAAGCTGGAGAGGAAGCACCAGGGGCACAAGTTCAGTGGCCGAGGAGCCTGACAAGCCCTCCGGCCTTGCGTGGTGCTGGTCGCAGACTGGAATGTGGGGTCTCAGGTCGCCCCAGGGCTTCCTGCCCAGCTGCTGCCTTCTGCCATGCGGTGGGCTCAGCATCTTTGCCCTCACTCCTTCCGTCCCCTCCAGACTCACAGGCCGGAACTTTGCAAGTGGGTGATTGCTAGCCTGGCACCCCTTGCTTCAGCAAATGGGGAGTCGTGTAGGGAGAATGGGGCAAAAAGAGCAAAGCAGTAAAGGGAATGAACTGGAGCCAGCAAGGGTCAGCTCAGAAGCAGGCGTCTGAGACTTTGGCCTCATTAGCTGTTCCCTATTTGCCACTGCCACCCATCTGCCCGGAGCCTCTCTTCCTGCCCCCTGACCTGGGTCCCTCTGCAATTCAGCCTCACCCCTTGATCTTATCAAGATCATCTACCTTCAGTCCTGCGCTGCGCTCGCCTGGCTGCCCTCCACCCCATCTCCCTGCCCTACCCTTCTTTGGCCTTCCGAATCCAGGTTTAAACCTTGACCTTCTTTTTTTTTTTTTTTAAGATTTTATTTATTTATTTGACAGAGAGAGACAGCCAGAGAGAGAAGGAACACAAGCAG
>NC_048218.1:206313792-206400518 GCF_002007445.2 Ailuropoda melanoleuca
GGATGAGGCTTTGGCTTAAGGGAGCGTGTGGCTGGTGTGGTCTCCTGGGCAGACCACTGCCCCTTTCTCCATGCCAGCAATAAGGCACTGAGCTTACTCATTTCTAGTTTTTCATTTAAAGTGAGAGATGTGGGCACCGAGGTGGCTTAGGGGGTTAAGCATCCGACTCTTGATTTGGGCTCAGGTCACCAACGTAGGGTCGTGAGATCGAGCCCCGCATCAGGTTCTGTGCTCAGTGGGGAGTCTGCTTGAGATAATCTCTCTCCTTCTCCCCCTGCCCCTCCCTCCAAGCTCACAGACTCTCTCTCTGTCGAATAAATAAATAAATATTTTAAAAAATAAATAAATAAAGGGAGATACCTGAGACTCTTCTTTTCACTCGACAATTAGAGGTCATTGTAGTTATTAACTGGCCTGATTTCAATAGTGTTGTGTCCTGAGGACTGGGGAGGCTGGAGAGAGATGGGGGAACGGCCAGTGGCTGGAGAAGTCAGAACACACGTGACATTTCTCCATCACACCCACCATCTCATGCGGGTGCAGATCGTGACTCCCCAAAACAATTACAGCAGTGACATCCAAGATCACCGATCACGGATCACCGTAGCAAATATAATAACAATGAAAACATTGGAAATACTGTGAGAATTACCAAAATCTCACCTAGAAACACAAAGTGAGCAAATGCTGTCAGAAAAAAACGGCGCCGACACACGCACTGGAGGCAGGGTTGCCGCAAAGCTGGAGTATGTGAAACACGCAACGTACGCAAAGGGCAATACAGCGAAGCGTGGTAAAGCACATAAGCCCGTATTTGCCAATGTCCGAAGGCATTTTTGGTTGTCACAGCTGGGGGCGGGAGGTGCTGCCGCATTCAGGGAGCAGAGCCCAGGGATGCAGGCCCCCCTCGGAGCTCTGGCTTTCCTGCGGAAACAACCCCCTCTCTAGATCGTCTCCAATGATCTCAGCTGTGCTGTGACTGTCTGGAATCAAAATACCAATATTTAGCGATGGGAAAAGTGTGAGCTGTGATCTCTGGCCCACCAACCCGGGGCACTGGGTACCTCACCGCCCCTCCCCACCAGACTGGACTTCTTGTCCCTACAGCATCATCCCCAAAGTCCTGCCCCTTTAAGAGAGGCAGGCGGCCCAGAACTTAAAAGACAGTCTTTGCCCAAGTGTTATCTGTAACAGTGACCAATCATTAACCCCATGAAGAGAGAGACTTACTTCAGAAATCAAGGTCACCCTCAATAGGGAGGGACCAGCAGCCAGACACAGAGCACAACGAGCTCGCTCGGAAAAAGAGCTGGTAGCAAAGCAATGAGCCTGAATTTCAGAAGTTCACGCCTCTGTTTTCCCACCCCAGTCAAAACCAATGGCTCACTCAGCACTTCTGCCCCCAAGGGTTCTCTAGGTCTCCGTTTCCTTGGGGTCATTCCTAAAGGCACGTCTTTCCCATCTTTCCCGGCAGTGTCCACAGCACTCCCTCAGCCCCTCACCCCCATCCCCATGTTTCTATAGGAGCTCACAGCATGGCCGCAGCCTGTCCACACCCTCCCGGACATCGCCCCCTCCGCCTTCCCGGGCACAGCGCCCTATTCCCCCTGGAACCCCCACCATGCTCAGGGTCTCGGGAACACACTATCCGTCTCAGCCCTGAGCCTCTGCTCCTACCTGCCCCCTGCCCAACGCCCCCTCCTCCATGTGGGCTCTTCTCGGTGAGCCTGCAGGTCGGAAGCCCAGAGCTCAGGGCTGAATTCACTCGCCTGCTGTTGACTCGCATCCACAAGGTGGGACGTGCAAAGAGGCTGTGCTGGGTTGAATCGTGTCCCCCAAATTTCACGTCCTTCCCGGAACCTCAGACTGACCTTATTTGGAAATCGGGTCACCACGGATGTAATTAGTTAAAATGAAGTAGGGCGGGCCCTTAATTTGGTAACTGGTAGAAGAGGGGGGACACAGAGAGACACAGACACACAGAGAATATCATGGGACCACAGGGGCAGAGACGGGTGATATGTGTACCAGCCAAGGACTGACGCCAACACAAGAAGCTGGAAGAGGCCAGGGCTCCCCCAGGCCCTTCAGAGGGAGCCCTGCCCCAGCCCACACCTTGATTTCAGACGTCCGGCCTTCACAACTGTAAGAAAAAAGTATTCTGTTGTTGTAAGCCCCCCAGAGTGCGGTGCTCAGCTGTGGCGGCCCTGGGAACATGGTGCACAGGAGACAGAGCCCCAGACCTCGAGAGGCTTGCGGTCCTGAGCGGCATCTCTTTCCGAACTCCGGCAGGACTCGCCCTCGGGCACAACCCGTGGCCCGCTTATTCCGGGCTACCTTGTCGTATTATTGCCGTCTCAATGTGCATTTTAGGTGCTCCTTTAAATAAAAAGTGAGATCCGTGCTTGGGTGTCCCACCTCCCTGCCTGCATGCAAAGCTACTCCTCTCCCTCCCTGTCCTTCCTCCCCCACAGGAGACCTGCAGTGGGTCCCACACCTGAGCCGTCTCCACCCTGGGGTGATAACCTGCAGCCTCCCACCTTTCTTCTCAGACCCTTCTGTTATTTATGCAGAATTAAGCATGTACCTCAGTGCGTGGACCTAATCATCACTGGCCAGACGAGGCCTCTCGGTCTCTCTTACCACGTACGCATCCACATATGGGTGCACGAAGGTGTCTGTATGTACACGGGTGCAAACATAGGCATGCATACATGTGCTCGTGTGTGTGTGTGTGTGCGCNTCAGTGCGTGGACCTAATCATCACTGGCCAGACGAGGCCTCTCGGTCTCTCTTACCACGTACGCATCCACATTTGGGTGCACGAAGGTGTCTGTATGTACATGGGTGCAAACATAGGCATGCATACATGTGCTCGTGTGTGTGTGTGTGCGCGCACACGTGTGTTCCCACCCTTCCCCGGCAACAATTCTCATGCACTAGTGTATATCCTTTATTTTTTTGTATCTGTTCCTGAAAATGTGCCAGGTGGCTTTGGGTGCTGCTGTTTTGATTTATGTCATGGTATCAAGCCGTATCATTCGTCCTGTCTCTTCCTACATTCTTAAGACCCACCCCAGGGGGTTGCTGTGTGGACACCCGCCAGCTGCACAGTACCCCACAGTGCACACTGCCCGCCGCTCGCTGGCTCCCGGCCCGGCGATGGACCTCCGGCTCCCCAGCTCCATCACGGTGCGTGTCTGTGGCCCTCCTGGGGCATCTGCGTGAGAATCTCTCTGGCATATGTGCCCGAAGCAGCATTACTCCGTCCTGTGGGGTGTGCGACTGGCTCAGGGCCCACATACGGGGCTGGTCCTGCGGATGGCCAGGTCTTCGGCGTGCCTCCCCACAAGCTCGGCTTGAGCTTCCCGTCTCACGGCATCGAGGCCAGCACTGGGTATCATCCAGCTTTCTAGTTTCTGCAGGCGATGGTTGTAAAATGAGATGTTATAGAATAATGGCATTGTTATAATGGCCACCACGTTGGAACATCTTCTCCTGTGCTCTCGGGCCCTTTGGGTTTCCTCTTTGTAAGTGGCCTTGAGATTCTTTGCTCATGTTTCCAGTGGGATTGCTTCCTCTTCCTGGCTGATTTATAGGCTTTCCTTCTGTTTTCTAGGTATAGTCCTTCTCACTTAAAAAAAAAAAAAGATAACAAAACAAAACTCTGGAGTTACTCACATACCATTCACCCAGAAAGTGAATAATCAACCCTTCCCACCGACAAATTTAGAAACTTGTCATCCCCTCAAAAAGAAACTCCATGTCCATTAGCTATCACTCCCACCCAGCCCCCAGCCCTAGGCGACCACTAATCTCCTTTCTGCCTCCGTAGATCAGTCTATTCTGGAACATTTAATTTAAATGGAATCATATAATAGGTAGTCTTTTCTAACTGGCTACTTTCAGTTAGCAGAATGTCTTTTTTAAAGATTTTATTTATTCATTCGAGAGAGAGAGAGAGCACAAGCAGGAGAAGGGGCAGAGGGAGAAGCGGGGTCCCAGCTGAGCAGGGAGCCCAATGTAGGGCTCAATCCCAGGACCCTGAGATCATGACCTGAGCCGAAGGCAGACGTTCAACTGACTGAGCCCCCCAGGTGCCCCTGGAGAATGATTTTAAGGTTCATCCACACTGTAGCATGAATCGGTACTTCACTCTGGTTTAACGCCAGATAACATTCCACAGGGTATCCATTCATCAGGTGATGGACCTCTGGGTTGTTTCCACTTCTGGCTACGAGGAGTAAGTGTGTGCTGAACAATTGTTACAGGTTTCTCTGCGGAGGCATGTTTTCATTTCTCCTGGGTCGTTACCTAGCAGGGGCGTGGCTGGATCAGACGGCAGCTCTGTGTTGAATTGCTGGAGGCCCTGCCAGACTGTTCCCCACGGCCTCTGCTCCACTTACGTGCCCACCAGCAGCGTGTGAGCGTTCTGATTTCTCCACACCCTCCCTGACACTTGCTTTCTGACTTGTTGGTTCCAGCCGCTCTAGCTGGTGTGACGTCATACCTCATTGTGATTTTGGATTTGCTTTTCCGTGATAACTCACAATGGTGAGCATCGTTTTCAAGAGCTTTTTGGCCATTTGTGTCTCTTCTTTGGAGAAATACATACTCAGATCCTTTGCCCTTTTCTTCATTGAGTTGTCTTTCTATTATTGAGCTGTCAGGGTTCTTTGTATGTTCTACAGACAAGTCCTTTATCAGATACATGATTTGCAAATAGTTTCTCATATCGGTGGGGCGTCTTCACTTTCTTGATGGTGTCCTTTAAAATACAAAAGTTTATAGTTTTGGCGAGGTCCAATTTATCTGCTTTTTTCCTTCCATTGTTTGTGCTTTTGAGTCATGGCTAAGAACCCCTTCTAAACCCAAGGTCAAGAAGATTTATTCCTATGTTTTCTTCTAAGAGTTTCATGGTTTGGCCTTTTACATTGAGGTCTTCGATCCATTTTGAGTTAATTTTTGTGGATGGTGTGAGCTAAGGGTCAAGCTTCATTCCTTTGTGTGTTTTCCTTTCTCTTTTAATCTTCACAAGTATCTTCTCCTGATCTGTTCTCACCCCATTATCTTGGATATGATGCCCTTTGTGGAACAGAAACAGACAGCACTTCTCAATGTCAAGTTGTTCCTATAACTCTCCTTGGATCCAACATCCTCAAATCTCCATGGAGTTGGTGAGCCCGTAATGGAGACTAACCGAGTCTCAACCCTTCAGACCAATGAAGGAGGAAGGATGTAAGGGAAGTCATTATATAAATCATCTTAGCATTTAAAGCTAATCCGCTTCCTTGGAGACATCAAAGGCCTTCTGGACTTGCAAAAGAATAACAGGTTGACAAATTGTTTTCTCCTTCCTTCATCCAGCTGCCACTAAATACCAAACTGACTTGCAGTGCAAGTAGCAGGGAGATAATGATGAGAAAGACAAAAGTCATATATTAACCAAAGAACCAGCAATCGAGACTTGGTGATCTGGGGGTGATCTTCTTCCAAGCCTCACACTATTCCTGATTCTATTCTTTCTCTCTGACCAGGAGCTCTTTCCTTTGCCCACATCTACCTTACCGTCTCCCTGAGCCACATAGTGCCGTCCCCCCAACATCTCCCGGTTTCCCTTCTTCCCTTCCCCCCCTCCCTGCTCTGGGCCAGAGCCCCAGCCATCCTGACTGATTTTGTCCCCAGCAGCTCCTCCCTCCTTTCCCCTAGAGATGGCTGACAAGACCTTCTGACTAACTCAGTGGCTTCTCTCTCTCTGGCTATTCTATCTCTGGTTCCCTCTTCCACACATGGGTCAGATTCTCTGTTGTGGATGTTGGGGTCCATCTGTACCAGCTCCTGTCTCTGCCCTTGGATCTGTTTCAGGGGAGGCTACTTGCTAGTAAACATGCCCCCGTGTTTATCTCTGACCTCTGAAACTTGCCACCTGCTTTAATAGATCATGGCATGGCACAGTTCCAAGCAAACAGGGAGGACGACACTCGACTCTAGGGGAATATGTCCCTGCGGCGGGAGGAATGAGAGGGAATCAGACCGAGGACAGTATGCTTTTTGGGAAAACAGAAGTGGGCCCTGGTCACTAAAGTGGTGAAGGGCTGGGGAGTTTCCAGACATGGATACCTCGAAAGGGTAACAGGAGCCCCCCAGACCGCAGCAGCCAGAGCCCCATGCACCTCCTCATGCCCCTGCCCACTGGGGAACCCCTGAGCTGTAGGTCCCCCTCCTTGGTCAGCCCGTGCCCCACCCTGTCCCTCCCTCCAGGGCGGGGTCGATAGAGCCATAAAGCTCAAGGGGTCAGAGACAAAGGCTGGCAGCAGAGGCCAGCCCAGAGCAGAACACACAGGTGCGTTCTGATGGGGGGTGCGGGGGGCCAGTGGGCAGGGGGCTGGAGGGAGGGGAGCAAGGGAAGAAGGGTGTGGAGAGAGGGGCAGGAGAAACAGACACGGAGGCGGGGGCGGGGGGGGGGAGCCAGAATGCAAGGGGCGGAAACCCAGAGGGAAGGACTCCAGGGCACAGCACTGCTGGGTTGCAGGCATAAACTGCCCAGGGGCGAGAGAGGAAGGGCGAAGCCAAGGCCTGGATGCCATTCTCAGGGTGCTGGGGTTGCGAAGTAGAGAGGAAGGGCATGTTTCATGTGTGGTCTCACTGGCCACAAAGTTCTCCCTCCTCCTGTGGCTTCATCACCATCATCCTCCTCACCCGCTGCCTGCTTGGACTTCGGAATAGAGGATTGTACTAGGAAAGGTAAAAGTGAAAGGAACAGCCAAGTTCAAGTTAAAAGGACCACAGATCTCCCACACATCTCTCTCCTTAGCAAAGCAGAAAGAAATTTGGAATTAAGAGATTATAAAACAGGGATCTTGGCCATGAAAAGACATGGAGGAACTTAAATGCATATGACTAAGTGAGAGAAACCAATCTGGGAAGAGCTACATACTGTGTGTGTCCAACTGTATGACATTCTGCAAAAGGCAGAACTATGGAGACAGTAAAAAGATCAGTGGCTGCCAGGGGTTGGAGGGAAGGGAGGGATGAGCAGGTGGACGGGGGGAGCCCGAGGATTTTTAGGGCAGAGAAACTGTTCTGTGTGGTCCTGTAACGATAGATGCACGTCCTGGTACGTTTGTGCAACCCCATAGATGTCCACCACAAGGAGCGAACCCTAATGGAGACTCTGGACTTCGGGTGAAAACGATGTGTCAGTGTGGGTTCATAGTAACAAAAGTCCCACTTTGGAGAAGGGTCTGTACCCTGGGGAACGGTGTGTGAGTGGGGGTGGGAGGTGCTTGGGAAATCTCTGCATCTTCTCAATTTTGCTGTGATCCTAGAACTGCTCTAAAAAGCAAAATCTTTGTGGGTTTTTTTTTTTTAAGGAGGCAGAACACAAGCTCACCCCATATCCTTTTGCGGGCTCTGGATTCACCCCAGCAGCCCCTAAGTGTCCCCCATGCCCTTCAGGCTGGAGAACACAAGATCCTTGAGTCCCTGGGCCTTCCCACCAGGGCCAGTGGACGAGACAAGACAACCAGAGGGGACTGTGCTGGCAGCCCTGGGGGGCGGGGGGGGTGATACAAAGACCCTGACCACAGCCCCCCAAAATGGAAGGGAAAGGGCATCTCCCCAAATGCCTGGGATGGTTCCACTCTGTATGGAGGGTCAAGTAGCTGGAGGGCCCCATCAGAAGGGCCAAAAAAGCCTCTGGCCACCCCGTCCTCACCCTCAAAGCCACAGGACTACAGCCTAATCACAGTCGAATCACTTCACATTGCTTACATTTTTAAATGTGTTGGCATCACAGACTGAATCTTCATAGTTGACTTTAAAAAGGAGAGTAATGGCGCCTGGGTGGCACAGCGGTTAAGCGTCTGCCTTCGGCTCAGGGCGTGATCCCGGCATTATGGGATCGAGCCCCACATCAGGCTCTTCTGCTATGAGCCTGCTTCTTCCTCTCCCACTCCCCCTGCTTGTGTTCCCTTTCTCGCTGGCTGTCTCTATCTCTGTCGAATGAATGAAAAAATAAAATCTTTAAAAAATAAAAAAATAAAAAAAATAAAAAAATAAAAAGGAGAGTAGCCAGCATTTCCTGAGTGCTTCCTAGAAGGTGGGCGTTGTTCTAAACGCGTTATCCTTATTGTCCCATTAATTTCTTGCACCAGTTCTAGAAGGTTGTTAGTTCCAGTGCATTGAGAAAGTGGAGGCCCAGAGAGTCTGAGCGACGTGCCCAAGGTCACACAGCCGGTCCGGGTGGGAGGTTGCACCAGCACTGGAGCTCAAGCAGCCCGACTCTGGAGCTGACTCTGAACTTTTACACTAAATTTCAAAACACATCTTCATAAAAAGTATTGTATTGTATCAAAAAATGTAAGTTTTGCTGTCAATTTTCAATGACACAGTAAGCAGTCTGAGGCGTTTGGATTTGGCTTACCCATAATCTAAAGGTGGGGAGGCAAGAGCCCAAGGCTCTGCTGTGCTGAGAAAGTACGTAGAAAAGGGCAAAATGAGTTTGTATAGGTAAGAAAATCCACGGGACTATCGGAGGTCTGTAAGGAGAGAGCAGAATTAAAATCAATGGGAAGGGGGCACCTGGCTGGCTCAGTCATGAAGCGTCTGCCTTCGGCTGAGATCCTGATCCCAGAGTCCTTGGATCAAGTCCTGCATCGGGCTCCCTGCTTAGCAGGGAATCTGCTTCTCCCTCTACCTGCCGCTCCCCCTGCTTTTGCTCTCTCTGTCATAGGAATAAATAAAATCTTTTTAGAAAACTGATGGGAAGCACAGATCTGAACAGCATTAGGGCCCCAGCTGCTGTGGAAGCCTGCCTCCCGCTGGGGCAGCCAAGGGAGGGGGCTGAGTCCGTAGGAAAACCACCAGGCCAGGGGACATGGCCATCCAAGGCTCCCGCCTAGTGGAAACCCACTTCCTCCCATCAACCACTAAGTTCCTCTCCGCTACTGCATTCCAGAGCCATGCGGCCAGAGACCCTGGCCCTCGGTGGGGCCGTCGCCGCCATCCTGGTGCTGCAGGCACTGGCCACGGCCAAGTGCCCATCACGGACCCTGCACAGCAAGGCCAGGGTGTTTGAGGACCTGAGTGCCCAAGAGCTGAAGGCCGTGCGCAGATTCCTCTGGTCACAGGAGCCGCTGAGGCTCGAGCCCTCCCAAGCGCCCACCATGGCCAAGAACTCCATATTCCTCATTGAGATGTTCCTGCCCAAGAAGCAACACGTACTGAAATTTCTGGACAAAGGTGGAAGGCCTCCCGTCCGCGAGGCGCGAGCGGTCATCTTCTTCGGAGCCCAGGAGCATCCCAATGTCACCGAGTTCGCCGTGGGGCCCCTGCCACGGCCCTACTACATGCGAGAGCTGCACCCCAGGGCGGAGCACCGCACCTCCTGGGCCTCCAGGCCCATCACCGGGGCCGAGTACGCCCTCCTGGGCCAGGCCCTGCAGAAGGCCACCAAGCCCCTGCACCAATTTTTTCTTCACACCACAGGCTTCTCCTTCCAAGACTGTCACTCGCGATGCCTGACGTTCACGGACGTGGCACCCCGGGGGGTGGCCTCCGGCCAGCGCCGCTCCTGGCTCATCTTGCAGCGCTTTGTAGAAGGCTACTTCCTGCACCCCACGGGGCTGGAGCTCCTCATGGATCACAGCAGCACCCACGCCCAAGACTGGACGGTAGAGCTGGTCTGGTACAACGGAAAGTTCTACCAGAGCCCGGAAGAGCTGGCCCAGAAGTACGAGGAGGGGCAGGTGGACGTGGTGATTCTGGAGGACATACCCCCCAAGGCCCAGGGCGGGGAAGGCACAGAGGAAACGCCCCTCTTCTCCTCCTACAAGCCACGAGGGGACTTCCCCATCCCCATGCCCGTGAACGGCCCCCGCCTGGTCCAGCCCCAAGGTCGCCGCTACAGGCTGGAGGCCAACACGGTGCTCTACGGCGGCTGGAGCGTCTCCTTCAGGCTGCGCTCGTCCTCAGGGCTCCAGATCCTCAACGTGCTCTTCGGCTGCGAGCGCATAGCCTATGAGGTGAGCGTGCAGGAGGCGGTGGCGCTGTACGGAGGGCACACGCCCGCGGGCATGCAGACCAACTACATCGACGTGGGCTGGGGGCTGGGCAGCGTCACGCACGAGTTAGCGCCCGGCATCGACTGCCCGGACACGGCCACCTTCCTGGATGCCCTCCACCACTACGATGCCGACGACCCCGTGCGCTACCCCCGAGCCCTCTGCATCTTTGAGATGCCCACGGGGGTGCCCCTTCGGCGACACTTCAATTCCAACTTCAGTGGGGGCTTCCACTTCTATGCGGGACTGCAAGGCCAGGTGCTGGTGCTACGGACCACGTCGACGGTCTACAACTATGACTACATCTGGGACTTCATCTTCTACCCCAACGGGGTGATGGAGGCCAAGATGCACGCCACCGGCTACGTCCACGCCACCTTCTACACCCCCGAGGGGCTGCGCTATGGGACCCGCCTGCACACGCACCTGCTCGGCAACATGCACACTCACTTAGTGCACTACCGCGTGGACCTGGACGTGGCAGGTAGGCCTCGGGCTTGGAACCACCCTCCCAGCCAAACGTGTGCCTTCCAGCGGGAGATGGTGCTGAGCCTTCCCCAGAGGCACAGAATCAGGAGCCTAGCGTGCTTCTCTGCAAACTGCAGTGCTAGATGTCTGTGTGTCCCTGAGAAGCAGCGGAAGGGATCAGCATGTCCGTGGCCCTGGATGCGGGCAGTGGGGCTCCTTGACCCCCAAAGGGGGGAGGGGACAGAGCGGTGCACATGTGGGGTTGGGGGTGGGGACAACGCCTAGGAGTGTAAGAAATGTCGCTGCCTCGGACTGTCGTCCACAATACTCATTGTCTCCTGGGTTAACGATCTCACCATGAAACATGGTGGGGGCATCATGACAGGCTTTGGCTGACTCTGAGTTGTCTTCGAATCCCTCTGTTGGTTTTTTTGGTTTTAATTCCTTCCCTCTACACTACAGCTAGCTCAGCGCTTATCCCCAACGACTCTCCGCTCCACTCCTGATGGTTTGCTCTTGGACGTGGTCTGGGATGGAGATCCCGGCACAGAAATGAGGGTATTTCAGGTCAGGGGACTTCGTTCTCATTGTCCTTCTTCCCGCACACCTGCAGGCACCAAGAATAGCTTCCAGACCCTGCAGATGAAGCTAGAAAACATCACCAACCCCTGGAGCCCAAGACACCACCTGGTCCAGCCAACCCTGAAGCAGACACGTTACCACCGGGAGCGCCAGGCGGCCTTCCGCTTCGGACAGACTCTGCCCAAGTACCTGCTCTTCACGAGCGCCGAGGAGAACCGCTGGGGCCACGAGCGCAGCTACCGGCTGCAGGTCCGCTCCACGGCCGACCAGGCGCTGCCCGTGGGCTGGCAGGAGGAGCGGGCGGTCACCTGGGCCAGGTAAGGCAGGGAGCTAGGATTCCTGTGTCTGTCTTTGAGAGTCTGAGTCTGTGTGGTGGTGTAGCTGGGCCCGTGAACGTGTGTGTGTGTTTTCTAGACCCGGGTCTCCGTGTTGGGGGAGGGGGAGGAGAGAGCCGTGCGGCGCCCCTGAGCCTTGGTGGACGGTTGGTCCGTCTGGCTGACCCCCAGATGATCTCACGGTGGGGGGAAGACTGTCACTTTCCCCCACCGTTGACCCTGCTGATGTCTCTGGGAGGGCTGAGAGGCGCCGTGGCACCCAGAGCCAGCTGGCTTCTCTTCTGGGCAGGTACCCCCTGGCCGTGACCAAGTACCGGGAGTCCGAGGTACACAGCAGCAGTATCTACAACCAGAACGACCCCTGGGACCCACCTGTGGTCTTCGAGGAGTTTCTTCGCAACAATGAGAACATCGAAAACGAGGTACAGGGGGGCCCCTGGGGGCTCAGTTTGGTTAAGTGTCTGACTCTTGATTTCCACTCAGGTTATGATCTCAGGGTCGTGGGATCAAGCCCCATGTCAGGCTCTGTGCTCAGTAGGGAGTCTGCTTGAGATTCTCTCTCTCTCTCTCGGCCCCTCCCCCCAGCTCGTGCGTGTGCTCTCTCACTCTCTCAAATAAATTAAAAAAAAAAAAAGAGAGAGAGAGAGAGAAAAGGTACAGGCCCTGCCTTCCTCCATCCTTAGCTGAAGACCAGATCTGTGTGGGGTCCCAGGGTGGAGAGCACAGCTGGCCGTGTGGAGCCCCAGATCAGCGGTCTGCCCATTCCCAGCTCAGCGGTTGCTCACCCTTCCCCTCTGAGCCTCCTTAGAGCTTGCCCGCCACTGTCTCCCACAGGACTTGGTGGCCTGGGTCACCGTAGGCTTCCTGCACATCCCCCACTCAGAAGACATCCCTAACACAGCCACACCCGGGAACTCTGTGGGCTTCCTGCTCCGGCCTTTCAACTTCTTCGCCGAGGACCCATCACTGGCGTCCAGAGACACCGTGATCGTGTGGCCCCGGGACAGTGGTCCCAACTACATCCAGCGCTGGATCCCGAAGGTAGAGGGGGACTGCTTGATGCCTGAGCCTTTTAGCTACAATGGAACCTACAGGCCTGTGTGAAGGACCCTCTGCCCCCAACTAACCCCACCTAGAAGCCCAGGTGCCCCCCAGGGATGGACAATAAAGCCCTCAGGGCTCAGCTCCGTGTGCTGCTTCTTTGGGGGGGGCACGGTGGGGGAGGCCGCGCAGCAGGCTCTGCGTGTAGGACGCACCCAGATGAGAAAGCAGGTGGCCTTGACCTCCCTCCACCTTGGTCTACTCCACCCCAGAAAAGACCTCCATCACTAAGGCAAGTGACGCTCACTGAAATACTAGATTCACCTATCAGATTGGTTTTAAAAAACAGACTGGCAGCTCCCTCTCACAGGTCTGCAGGGACCCTGGGATGTCATCAAGGGGCAGGCAAATTTGTGCGGCCATAGGAGGACGTTACAGAAAACGGGCAAAACTGCCCACACCTCTACTCTGGACACACTGATCCAATCCCAGGGCTTTACCCCAGAGGGCTCCCTACAAACCCGGGAAAGACACGTGCACAGATTCACTGTGGTGCCGTTTGTAATCGCAGAGTCTGGAGGCAACCTAGCCGTCCATGCACAAGAGAGACCCTGCGGGTCTAGATAAACAACGGACAGCCACACAACACAATCTGGGGCATTGTATGGGTGGGGACATTCTCTGCACTGGTAGCGGAAGAGCTTCGGGGTGTAGATACCCCAGAAAGACAGGCAAGGAGATAACTAATGCCCATCATCTTAGTCTGGTCCGGCTGCTGTAACAAAATCCCACGGACTGGGGGCCTTAGGAACAGCGGAAGTCTACTGCTCACGGCTCTGGAGGCTGGAAGTCCAAGATCAGGGTGCCAGCAAGGTCGGGTGAGGGCCTCCTTCTGGGTTGCAGATTCTGATTTCTGGATGTGTCCTCGCATGGTGGAAGGGAAGGGAGCCTTCTGGAGTCTCTTTTATAAGAACACTGATCCCATTCACGACGGCTCCATCCTTCTGACCTAAGCACCTTGCCAAAGGCCCCAAGTCCTAATAGGATCACATTGAGTGTTAGGACTGCAATATGAGCTGGGGCGGGGCGGGGGGGTGACATACACATTCAAAAGGTAGGTGATGGGGAGAAGTGGATGACACAGGGGAGGAAGCAGGAGTGCTCGAAGTAAATCAAGCCCCAGGGAGTGCACTGACCACCCGCCTTCTCCTTTCCTTTGCTGAGTTGTTTTCCTTTCTTAATCATGAGAATGTATTACCCATTTGGAAAAATTTAAATCTAAATTTTAGAAGAGAAAGGGAGGGAGGAAGGGAGGGACTCTTGTTGCTCATTGATGGAACTGATGGATAAGGCTGGCTGCTTCCTCCCGGGTCCCTCTCCCTCCCCAGACTTTCTCCTCTGATCTGAAAGAGGAGAAGACACGGGAAAAGTAATCAGCCCACAGATGTGGTTGGTTTTCTCTTCCCTCTCCATCACGCCTCTGAATGAAGACTTGGTGCCGTTCCCACCTGAGAGTTGGCCTACCCCTCCCGTTCCTATTCTTTATCATCCTCCCGAATTGGGGGGTGGGAGGGAGGGGTGGCCATCATTCCCTCATCTCCCTGCCATGCACCCTGCTGGTGGGACGATCTGAGACTTGGGTTTGGGCTTTAGAGGGGCTCCCAGGACAGCCCCCCACCTCCCTTATCTGCTGTAGTCTCCCCTAAAGGGAAGCTACATGGGCTCACCCACTAGGCTTGGGGGCCCACCCCTAGCTAACCTTCACTGTGACCTCGCTTTCCTCTGTCATTGTTCTGATTGCCTGTTCCTACCCCGGGAATCTGGTGTGAAGGTGTGGCTGTGCGAGGGCAACATTAGTCTGGGTTCCCTGGTGCCCAAGGGATGTTAATCAAGCAAAGAAACTTGCCTCGTGCTTAACAGTCCAGGAACCCACTGGAATAGCTTTTATTTGTACGGCAGTAAGAAGGTGAATCTTAAGCTTTTCATCTGAACTCACCATTTTGACAAACATTACAGGATTTGGACTCAGCATTTTGGTAACAATGGATACAATATTTAAAATAACAACAATTTTTATCTTAGCCATTTTCTTAAATTTTTGAAATTTTCTGAGCATTGTTTTAAAACTTTGAAACAACTAAAACACGAAAGATTATGAATGTCCACAACAGAAAAAGGAAGAGAGCAAATTTTTTAGCACGAGGGGAGAAATTCTAATCTTCTTAAGAAGGGTTAGTAGTTCAGTAGACAATAACTCCCTCGGAAGGGGAGCCAGGAAATGCATTCGCTTGGAAACTTTTTACTTTTAATTAACCTTCAGCCTTACTGGGAAAGCTGTTCACTGTTCTTTAAAAATTCTTTTTTTTTCCCTCATTCCATTTTCCTCGAGTTAAGAGGAGTGTCTTCAATGTTAGCCTGGAGGCCAATCATGAGTATCCTGTATCCTAACATCATTCTAACATCTGGCAAATTCCATTATTAACCCATAGATTAGCAACAACAACAAAAAGAATATTATCTAAAAGGATCCGTTTTTAACAACAACAAAAAATTATGAGACACGCAAAGAAACAGGAAAGCGTGACCCCCATATGAGGTGGGGGGAGGAGCAGAGAACAAAATCTATCCATGAGGGGACCCAGCTGTAGAACTGAGCAAAAACATCAAAGCAGCCATGATAAGTGCGTCCAAAGAGCAGAGGGAAATTGTGCTTGAGGAAGTAAATGAAACTGTGACAAGTCTCAGCAAACAGAGAATATCACTATAGAGACAGAAACTATTTTTTAAAAGAACCAAATGGAGGGGCACCTGAATGGTACAGTCAGTTGGACGTCCGACTCTAAGTTTTGGCTCAGGTCGTGAGCTCAGGGTTGTGGGATCAAGCCCCGAGTCAGGCTCTGCAGTAGGTGTGGAGTCTGCTTGAGATTCTCTCTCTTCTCCATCTGCCCCTTCCCCACTCTCTCTCTCTCTCTCTCAAATAAATAAATAAATCTTTAAAAATAAATAAAAGAACTAAATGGAAAATCTGGAGTCAAAAAGTACAATCCTTGACATGGAGAATTCTTCAGGCTGGGCAGTGTGGATTTGCTCTCACGTCCTCACTGGAACTCTCAGCCATGGTCCAGAGGCAACCCACGTGAAAGAGGGAAGGGAACCCACGTCAGCAGGACAGCGATGCAGCTATGCATCAGTGACCCGGCACGAGGCTCTGGGCTGGCAAGGCAGGGCATTGCCCGAAGCATGTGTGGCCAAGACGTAACTGAGCAGATTTAGACTTGACCGTGGGCCTGAGCAGATACTCTGGCTCTCACAGCGAAAGTAGCTAATTAATTAAAAAGAAGGATGAGAACAATGACCATAAAGTCCCAAGAGGATGGGCCTTTGTGTCTATGGATCTTTCATAAAGCCCAAAGCTGACAACATTGAGCACATAGGACCCCAGGTATAATAAGACCTAGAATTTCATGCACTGTCTCGACATCTTTGAGCATCACAAGACCCCAAAGCTCCAAACACAAGTTCCCTGCTCTCTGCAGATATGCCCCCCACCCAGCAGGAGAGTGTCCTCATACAGCTCACTGCTCTCCAATTGGTTCTCAACCAATGGGTTTCACTTATCCGCCACCTGCCATCCAGAGCCCAAGGATAGCAAGAACAGGCCACATCAGTAGGGTGATTTTCCCTCCATCCCCGTCCCACCCTAGCCTGACCCTCAGGAGCCTGAGCAGAAGAGCAAGCAGGGAGGGGAAGCCAACCCGACTCATCCCCAAGCCAGGACCCTCGGACCTGGGGTCAGGCTGAACTGGGAGGAGAGGAAAACTTTGAATTGGATGTAAAAAAGGAATTTTAAATTAACTTGATGGGGCTGTTTAATACCCGAACATAATCACATAATCAAAAAGCGATGGTAGGATGTGCCCCCAGTGTCGTTAAGAACAGGATAAAAGAACCAGCCGGCAAACAGGGAAAATCTTCCAGCCCAGGAGCCAGGACAGTGAGAGGAAAAGACCCAGTGGCCAGGCTCAGCGGTGGGAGCTGGACCCCTGCAGACGCCTGGACCCCAGCTGGAGAGAGAGGAGAACAAAGACCCATTTCCCCCTCTCCACCCAGTCTCCCACCAGGGCTTCCCGCTGCTGGAAGCTGTAGCTTAGGAGCCCCAGCCACAGGGCCTGTCCCCAGAGTGACAGAACAGAGGAGAGGGGCCAGGGAGGGTCTCAGGAACCATGGAACAAGCTGAAAGGCAGCAAATGGAGGGGGGACCCTCTATTTCCACTCTGCACCCCATCCAGCTCCAGTTGTTCAGTAAACTGGCTCACAGCTATGTCGGCCCCCAGGAAACAGGACCTGTGGTGCTCAGATAATGTCAGGGTGATCTAGACCCAAAGTCACGTCCAGTCAGTGGTCCTTGGGGTTAATCTCCTGGAGGAGGAGCCCTGACCGCACCCTTTGGGGTGAGCATATCTTTTCACTCAAATCATGGGCACCTCCCATAATTTGCCTCCCACGTGGTCAGGCTGGCCCAAGTTCCTCTGGCAGCTTGCAGACCCCAGCACATAGGGTCAGCTAAAGGGAAACTCTCAGAGCTGCCCAGATATCTCTATGATTGTTCAGTTGGGGGTGGGGGGGGGAGTGGCAGACGTCCCCAGGAGACAGACCCTTGTTATGCACACCTCCATCCACCCGCACTTGCCAGAGGCTGGAACCCTGGCAAAAGGGGGCAGGGTTGGTCCTATGCATTTTCCCCCAAGACAGG
This sequence comes from Ailuropoda melanoleuca, assembly GCF_002007445.2. Lineage (NCBI taxonomy): Eukaryota > Metazoa > Chordata > Mammalia > Carnivora > Ursidae > Ailuropoda > Ailuropoda melanoleuca. The sequence continues at coordinate 206,331,036 of NC_048218.1, forward strand.
GCCAAAGTCCCAGCTCTTCCTGAGAAGAAACGCTGGTGGGCGCCCCCATGCCAGGCTTGGCAAAGCTGTCAATTCTCAAGAGCACTGACAGAAGGAGAAGCACAGGGCTGGGTTCTGAGTGGGAGGAGACACCCCCACCCCGCCCCCAACCTGCTTTGCAAAAGACTACAGAGATCCCACCGAGAGAAAAGAAGAGAGAAAACCAGGATTTACACCCCCACTCTCCTCCCCCCTGCTCCAGCCCAAGCACATTTCCTCCCCAAGTAAAACAGAATGTGGTTTTGTTTGTGGCTGCTGGGCTCCCAGGTGGAGATGCAAATAGGGAAAGCCTTGAGTGAACTAAGTGGCTTTATATAACAGTAGAGGAAGCTAGGAGATTTAAGGAAAGAAGAACCTGTTGCTTGTAGAGGCTTTTCGGGGAAGGCGGCCTCAGCCCTGCAAGGGGAGCTCTGGGGAGACGGGGAATGAGGGCCCATAGAAATCCTTGTCTCCCGGCCAACAGGTACTAGGGTTCCTTTAAGAATTTTCTCACTATTGCCATTTTAAGAATAAAAAGGATAAAGAGGCAGGCAGCAGGGGCTTCCTGGTGGTCTGGGTCCTGATCCTGGGAAGTAGGACTCTAACCCCAGCGGCCCAGGGCCATGTGCAGGGCCAGGCCTGGCCCCAGCTCTGCAATGCACACCCTCGAATCTGTGCGAGTCCCACAACCTGGGAGACCCAGTGCTTCGGCCATCAGATGCCAGGCTGACTCCAAGCTCCTTCCTTCCAGTCCACCCAAGACTGGGGATGCTTCTCGTGCCCCCACCCCCATCTCATCTCCTCTTGCAGCTCAGTCTTCTCCACACCCACTGCCCCACTGCCCGTGACCCTGGGCCGCTCGGTCTCCCCGCTCCTCTCCTCCCCAGCCCACTCCGGCCTTACAGGCCCCACCTGGGAAAACCAAGGATATACATCAATCTGCCAACTTCCACCGCTACCCACACAGCACCCACCTCCCCACACAACACACACACCCCGCCGAAACGGCAGGCGTTCCACTTGGGCTCTGGGCTAAAGGCCGGAGAAATCATCTTCCTGCTCTTCTTTGGGCTCCTCGCAAAAGCGTCTGCTGCCTCCCTTAGTGACTTAGGGCCACACTCATTACCAAGGCCCCCCACGGCAGCTCACGGTCAGGGCTGGAAGACCGCCCTATGTACCAAGCAGACTCAGAGGAAGAAGGGGGCACCAGTCACACACCGTCAGTGGTCCACTGTTAGTAAAGCCGTGTGCCCAGGGGCCAGGGGCCTTTACACCAAATCTCTGGAATTTCTGAAACTCCAAGACTCGTTTTTGCAGTTTGAACTCTACTTTTGACAGCATTGGCCATTTCAGGTTCGTAGCAGCGGTCAGCAGAAGGGAGCATTAATAAGCTCGCCCGCAGGAGCCCACTTTGCCAGCAACTCAAACGACCGCAAATCCATTTGTTCCAGCCTGCTCCCAGGTTAGGCTCCCTTGGTGTTCATTTCCTGCTCCGCAAGGCTGTGAGTCATCACACTGCCTCCTCTCCTGCTTTAACTATTGCCCTGAGACCAGAGTCTGCAGAATGCGAGGTCACATGGAGCACTGTATTTAGTACGGAAGTCCTCAACCTGGGGGAGGGGGAGCACCGCCAGCAGGGGCAGCTAGAAACAGCCCCCAGGAGCTTCTGAGAGCACACCTGAGCTGACCACCTCAGGACACTCAGGAATTCCTGGACTTCTCGGAGGTCCACTGACATTCAGGACTCTGGAGCACTCACTTTGTCGCCCTCTAAAGGATGCCTTGGCGCTGAGATCAAATTAGCGAGCTGGCCTGCAGCTCGCTGCTGGTAAAAGCCAGACAGCCCAGGAAAGCATCCCCGCTTTAAACTCTGAGTTGTTGCCTTCAAGGAAAGGGATGCTGTCTGCCATGTGTCCACCAGGTGGCGCAGCACGCCTTCCCCGCCATCTCCATCAGGCCGCGGGGTTTCACTGTCAACCCCGCAGAGATGAAAGATGAACGCGGCAAACTGGAAATGCCCCCAGGTGCAAGCTATGGCTTGACCAAATACCGCAGCATCATCATGTTTTCATTAGAACTAGGTTCAGCTGAATTTAACAGAAAAAATACAACAGTGGCTCGACGAGAGGTTTTATTTGTTTCTCTGTAAAAAAGCAGCCCAGGGCTGGGATAGGAGCTCCATGAATGTGTCCAAGATGCAACCTCCTTTCTTTTCACTGCACCCACCTCAGATATGGCTCTCAGCTTCCTAGTCCAAAGTGGCTGCCAGAGCTCCAGCCATCGCATCTGACTACCAGGCTGTAGGATAGAGAAAGGCATGGCCCTATGCTCCAAAGAACTGTCCCAGAATTCAGAGCCATTACTTCTACTTACAACTCATCGGCTACACAGGGAGCCTGGCGCCTGGAGTCTTTTACGTGAGCATTGCTACCCCCCAAATAATGTCAGGGATCAGTTTGGAAGAAGAATGTGAGAATGGAGAGCTGAAAGGAACTAGCAGTATCAGCCACATAGTGTATGCCACTGAAAATTCCTTTAGACCATCACAGCTTATTTTCCAACCCCTGGAAACTGGGATGACTGAGGACTCCCTCACTGCCTAGCTTCGTTGATGACTCCCAAATGCATGTCCCATGGCCAGATTCTCCTCCTAAATTCCAAGATCTGCATGTCCAGCAAGAAGCTCACCTCCAACGTGTCCAAGCCAGCTCATCCCTCCCTGCCCCATGCCCCAGCCACCTGCTCCTTCTGTGCTCCTCGGCTGGAGGATCTCATCATCATGTCCCTGGCACCCAAGCCAAGAACCAGAAGCTGTCCAGAGCACTTCCCTCCCCTCCACACTCCATCTCTTTAGTCTATAGACCACCTTGTTAACGTTTCTTGAATTCATGCCACCTTGCCTTTCCCATGGTGACTTCCCGCTCACCATCCCCAGCCTGAGGTGTGCTCCCGTCTCACCCTCTCCAGACTATCCTCAACTGTGCTCCCAGAGGGATCACCCTAAAATCCAAATCAAACAATGTTACCCTTCCAATCAAAGCATCAATAGCTCCCCACTGTCCTCGGGGAAAAATCCAAACACGAAAATCTTCAACATGATTTATCAAAACATTCGGGGTATGTCCTGTCCTTACGTCCTCCCAATAATGGTTAGCACCTAATGAGCCCTCACTACCATGTGCTCAGACAAGTCCTGACACCTCTTATCCCACAGCAACTCTCTGAGGCAGTGGTACTAACTGGGTAATTATTCGGCAAATATTCACATTCCTCCAGGATGCACTCCCCCACTCCACTGACGCTGAACTAGACCACGTGACGTGCGTTGGCCAGTGGAATGTTAGTGGCCTGAACATAAACAGAACCATTAAATGTGCTGGCATGCTTTGGCTCCTTGCCTGCTCTCCAGAAACTCAGGGTGAGGAGAGCCTCCTCCAGAACGCCTTCAGCCTGTGTCTCAGAACCGACAGGAGGATCACACCTGAACTCAGTCCAAACCCAGGCTACCCACAGCCCACCCTGGATCAGCCAAACCACAGTCATCTGAGACCCCTGAGTTTGAGAAGAAAGACTGGTTCTGCTATCAGTCACTGAGTCTGAGGACTATTTGTTATATAGCATTGTTATGATAATAGCTGACTAATGCAGGTAGGTATTAGTATCTGCATTTTCCAGCAGGACCAAAGCCTCAGGCCCTTTGTACCTTCTTGTTGCCTCTCCTGAGTCTGCCTCCCATGGCCTTTTGAGTAGCTGGTCCTGTCCCATTCTTTAGGTGTCAGCTCAAATGTCACTTCCCAAGAGGCTTTCTCTGTGGAAGCCACACCTCGACACACTGTCAAAGCAGCCTACTTTCCTCATCCTCACCATCAGAAAGTACCTACCCTCCTTTATCCTCCTCCGTCTGCGTGGGCCTCCCGCCCCAGGAGAGAGGCTGTGTGAGAACAGGGCCTGGAGAATGCCCAGCCCTCTGCCACACTCCCTGGGCAGCCCATGTTTGCCTGGCTGCTCTCACCACGTGGCCCCCGTTTCCTGGCCTGCTCAGCTGACTGCCTCACTAGGCTGAAGCTCAGGGCTGATTCTGCCACCCCGGGGGGACCCCTCCCAGGGCTGGAACACAGCAAGCACTTAATCGATGATGAATTTCCACTCTGCTCTGATGTCTCCAGCTCAGTGATGGGCAAGATGGCTCCTTTCTGTGCTGGAGGGAGCTGCCCACCTCCTCCTGTCCCTCAGGCTGGACAGGAGAGTCCCCGGCTTAGAGACCTCTCCAAAGACCAGACAGCTCTTACTCCTAAGGATAATTCCCGGCCCCCAGCTCCAGGGCCTCCCACCCAGGACAGGTCTGTAACAGCAAAGCCCCCGCAGAGCGTTAACCCTGGTCCTGGCACTCACAGCACGCCCAGCCACGCCCTGGCTGCCTGGCCACACAGGGCTCAGTGGCCTTTCCTTCCTTCCTGAACCCCGTGGTTTCCTTTGGTATTTGCAGAAAGCTGTGGCATCCTGGCTCTAAACCACACTAGAGGCCCCAGCCCTTGAAGCACGCGTGGCTTCGTGGGAAGCACTGATTTCTGAGGAAATAACTGGAAATCACGGTAGAAAGGCAGAAACTCTTCCTCCGCAGGTATTTGGGTGCGGCAGGGGTGCAGCTGGCTGTGAAGGAGGGTCTGGCAGAGAGTCTGTCTCACTGACGAGGCAGAGCAGACCAGGCAGGGAGGGAAGGGCCTAGAGGGTGACAGCCTGAGCAGAGACCTAGAGGAGAAAAACGTCACACTCTGAGCCTCTGAGCAGGGAACTGTAGGAACCGGTGTGATTGTGGAGGCTGGGAGGCCCATGGCCTTGGCCTCGGGATTGACTCGGGGCTGCTGGGGTGCTTGGCAGGGCCCTCCCCAGGGCAGAGGCACGATGGGATTGTACAGTCTCACCCGGGAGGGTGGGTTTGGGAGGAAGAAGAATGGAGGCAGAGAGATCATTTAGAAGTCTGAAAATACTCAAGCAAGAGATGACGAGAGACTAAATGGGAGCAGAGGTGAAAGGCAGATTCCAGGACAATCCAGAAGGTAAGGTACCTGGGTGTGTTGAGGGGATGTAAAGAAGGAAGGAGAAGGAGCAGCTGTTGGGGCTTCAGCTTGGGTCTGGAGCTGGTGCCAGCATCCCTCCAGGGAGGGGAGGCCTATTGTTGAATACTGGGGAGTGGGGGAATTGACCACGGATGGGAGAAAGTGGGGCTCGGGAGTGGAGGGTGGCAGGTAGGCTGGGGCAGGTGAACTGAGAAGCGGGGGGACCCAGGGGACAGCGCCTCTGCTTGGGCAAAGGAAGAGGCAGGTGGAGAAGGGACCTTGAAAGGAGAGGCCGAAGTCAGATACTGGGTCTGAGAAAATGAGAGAGACAGAGACAGAGACAGTGACAGACAGAGAGAGAGCCAACAGGGAGAGCGCACTCTGGCCAAGGCACTGGCCCTCCAGGGGACACATCTTCCACGAGGTCCTTCACAGGCCACCTTCTCCCCAGAGCCTCTCGTAGCTCCTCTTTACTGCTACCATCTGTCATGTTGCGTGACTCAAGACCTCTTTGGCGGCAAGTGATAAAACCAGCCTGAACAAGGTTAAGAAGGAAGAGACTGCTTTGAAATGCCATTTGGGCACCGCTCCCTGGGAAGGCAGGTTACAGGACCAGCTGGTAGAGAAGGACAGATGTGCTGTCTTCCAGAGCCCCGGACCTGGCTCTCCACTCGCAGGGCTCAAGGCCCCCCGGGGGGTGCTGCGGGCCCAGCACAGAGGGGGTGATTCTGTCCCTGGTGCCAGTCTGCCAAACTTCCCTGAAGGACACCCACTGGCCAGACCCAAGGACCCGGGGGCAACGGGCAGGATCTCTAAGAATTCTGTGTCTCCGACTCAACCTCTAGGTTGGGTGGGGAAGCGCAGTGTCCGGAAGTACTTCCGTGCCAGGTATCAGGCACGAGAAAAGCAGTGGATGAGCCAAGGTGAGACGGGCTTCGATAGAAGCCCCCTCCCCAAGCTGATATTCCTCTCCCTCCCTCCGTCTGTCTCTGTCTCCCTCCCCATCTCTGCCTCCATCTCTTCTCTCCCCTGTCTGGCCGCCCACCCGGCTGGGGCTCCCCTGCGGCTCCCAATCCCCGTCCCTGCTCCGCCCTGCTTTCCTCTAGGTTTAGAGGCCTTTGAACACTTGGCACGTTCTTGTTTGGACTTGACATTTAAGGTCCCCATGGTTACCTCTGCTCAGGGCAAAACAAAACGCTGATCTCGACAGGGTCTGGCCGGTGTCAAACCCTGCGGGCGTACCTCAGACTCCGAGCACCCAATTCCCGCGAACGCGGCCAAAGACCACGCGAGCCTTCTTGGCAGCCTGGACGGCTGAGTCACACTGAATTTTTTTGTTTCCATAAAACATATTTTAAAGATTATAAAAGTAATCATGTGCTCATTGGAGAAAAATTTGAAAACACAAAAATATAAGCAGATCATTCAAAATCACCTATAATCCCTCATTTCCATATATTTCTCTTCAGTCTTTTCACTTATGTGAGTTTCTTTTTTTTTTAATGATTTTTTATTATATTATGTTAATCACCATACAGTACATCCCCGGATTCCGATGTAAAGTTCGATGCTTCATTAGTTGCGTATAACACCCAGTGCACCATGCAATACGTGCCCTCCTTACTACCCATCACCAGTCTATCCCATTCCCCCACCCCCCTCCCCTCTGAAGCCCTCAGTTTGTTTCTCATAGTCCATAGTCTCTCATGTTTCATTCCCCCTTCTGATTACCCCCCTTTTCTTTATCCCTTTCTTCCCCTACCGATCCTCCTAGTTCTTATGTTCCATAGATGAGAGAAATCATATGATAATTGTCTTTCTCTGCTTGACTTATTTCACTTAGCATTATCTCCTCCAGTGCCGTCCATGTTGCAGCAAATGTTGAGAATTCGTTCTTTCTGATAGCTGAGTAATATTCCATTGTATATATGGACCACAGCTTCTTAATCCAGTCATCTGTTGAAGGGCATCTCGGCTCCTTCCATGATTTGGCTATTGTGGACAATGCAGCTATGAACATTGGGGTGCATATGGCCCTTCTCTTTACTACGTCTGTATCTTTGGGGTAAACACCCAGTAGTGCAATGGCTGGGTCATAGGGTAGTTCAATTTTTAACTTTTTAAGGGACCTCCACACTGTTTTCCAGAGTGGCTGTACCAACTTGCATTCCCACCAACAATGTAGGAGGGATCCCCTTTCTCCACATCCTCTCCAACAATTGTTGTTTCTTGCCTTGTCTATCTTTGCCATTCTAACTGGCGTAAGGTGGTATCTCAGTGTGGTTTTGATTTGAATTTCCCTGATGGCTAATGATTTTGAACATTTTTTCATGTGTCTGTTAGCCATTTGTATGTCTTCATTGGAAAAGTGTCTGTTCATATCTTCTGCCCATTTTATGATTTGTTTATTTGTTTCTCGTGTATTGAGTTTGAGAAGTTCTTTGTAGATCTTGGATACCAGTCCTTTATCTGTGGTGTCCTTTGCAAATATATTCTCCCATTCCGTGGGCTGTCTCTTAGTTTTTTTGACTGTTTCCTTGGCTGTGCAGAAGCTCTTTATCCTGATAAAGTCCCATAAGTTCATTTTATCTTTTATTTCTCTTGCCTTTGGAGATGTGTCGTGAAAAAGGTTGCTCTGGCCGATGTCATAGAAGTTGTTGCCTATGTTCTCCTCTAGAATTTTGATGGATTCCTGTCTCACATTGAGGTCTTTCATCCATTTGGAGTTTATTTTTGTGTATGGTGTGAGAGAGTGGTCAAGTTTCATTCTTTTGCATGTAGCTGTCCAATTTTCCCAGCACCATTTATTGAAGAGACTGTCTTTTTTCCACCGGATGTTTTTTCCTGCTTTATCAAAGATTAGTTGCCCAAAGAGCCGAGGGTCCATTTCTGGGTTCTCTATTCTGTTCCATTGGTCGATGTGTCTGTTTTTGTGCCAGTACCATGCTGTCTTTGTGATCACAGCTTTGTAGTACAGCTCGAAATCCGGCATTGTGATGCCCCCAGCTTTGTTTTTCCTTTTCAACAGTTCCTTGGAGATTCGGGGCCTTTTCTGGTTCCATACAAATTTAAGGACTATTTGTTCCAGTTCTTTGAAAAATGTCCTCGGTATTTTGATCGGGATAGCATTGAAAGTGTAGATTGCTCTGGGTAGTATGGACATTTTAACTATGTTAATTCTTCCAATCCATGAGCATGGAATATTTTTCCATCTTTTTATGTCTTCCTCAATATCTTTCAAAAGTGATCTATAGTTTCTAGCATATAGGTCCTTTACGTCTCTGGTTAAGTTAATTCCAAGGTAACGTATGGTTTTTGGTGTTATTGTAAATGGGATGGATTCCCTAATTTCTCTTTCTTCAGTCTCGTTATTCGTGTATAGAAATGCAACTGATTTCTGGGCATTGATTTTGTATCCTGCCACCTTACTGAATTGTTCTATAACTTCTAATAGTTTGGGAGTGGATTCCTTTGGGTTTTCCATATAGAGTATCATGTCATCTGCAAAGAGAGACAGTTTGACTTCTTCTTTGCCGATTTGGATACCTTTGATCCCTTTTTGTCTTCTGATTGCTGTTGCAAGGACTTCTAGTACTATGTTGAATAATAGTGGCGAGAGTGGGCATCCTTGTCGTGTTCCTGATCTTAAGGGAAAGGCTTCCAGCTTTTTCCCATTGAGAATAATACTTTCACTTATGTGAGTTTCTAAACATTTTTATACTGACGTTGTCTGTGTGTACTTGCCCTTAACCTTCTATCAAGAGCATCTTGCATGTCATTAACAATTCTGTAAAACTGCTACTTGAAGCGTGCGAACATTCCTTCTCGGGGTTACTAAGACAATAGCTGACAGCTTCCTCCCTCTGCTGAAGGCTTTTGTGGATTTCACAATTCGCCCTGGCCTTACCTAAAAAGCAGGTGCTTGTACTTTCCCCCATTTTACAAACAAGGGGACTGAGGCTTGGAGGGGTTACGTGGCGCACCACGGCCGCACAGCTAGTAAATGGCAGTCCCAGTTGTAAACTCAGGACAGCCTGACGCACATCCACGTTCTCTCACTGCCGCCCTTGGGTCTGCATCCCATATCCCACAGGTGTGCGCCCGTGATGTCTGGGTGCAACAGGCAGGTGTCACCTCTCTCCAACACGGCTAAGCCGGGTCCCTCCAGGACAGTGATGCAGGATACTTCCCGTGAGTGGGGACATCCTATATGTAAAACCCCGTATGATTTTTAAAACCTTTACGTCATGAAGCAGCAGTGTGGGGCCAATGGCTCGAGTGCGCATGCATGTGGGCTGGAGCAGCTAGCTCACAGCTTGTGGGGCGAGGGTGGGCAATAAGGACCCTGTCTTCCAAACACGGGGGCTCCATACTGTGATCACTGATTGCTGCTTCCGATCAGAGTGCAGACAAAGAGGCAGGTGGCCCCGTAATGTCCCACCTCCCCCCGGTTGTTGCAAGCCCAGCCCCCTCTAGCTGAAGTGACTTTGGGAGATTTAAATGGTAAGTCCCACTTTCCCTCCCCTACCTCCACCCTTGATTTTTCACCTTTTTGCCTTTCGGGAGCCAGACATTAAAGACGAGGACATTCAGAAACAACTGGTATAGGGAAAATTAGAAAGTGACAGTACATGTCCAGGGAAAGGCTCAGAAAAGACCTGAGAAGACATTAAGTTGACACCTCAGGCTGATCCTTGGTACAGAGTCAACCTACAACAATCAAAAAAAAAAAAAAAAACAGTAATGAAATCCAGCAAACCCCTGAAGATCAGGGAGATTTCCAGAGTTACCATATTATTAGATTCAAACATCCAGTGTTCCAGGAAAAAAAAGAAAAGAAAGAGAAGAAAGAAAGAAGAAAGAAAGAAAGAAAGAAAGAAAGAAAGAAAGAAAGAAAGAGAAAGAAAGAAAGAAAGAAAGAAAGAAAGAAAGAAAGAAAGAAAGAAAGAAAGAAGAAAGAAATCAGGAGGTATACAAAGAAATAGGAAGTATAGTTCATTCAAAGGAAAAAGAAGAACCCATCAGAAAGTGTCCCTGAAACAGACCGGAAGGCAGACATACTAGACAAAGACCTTAAAAGCACTGTCTTGAAGATGCTGAGGGAGTAAAGGAAGACGTGGGGAAGGGCGGAAACTGGTGTGCGAGCAACATGGAAAAGCTTCACAATACTGATTTTGGCACTGGCTTCTTGGACAGGAAGCCAAAGTCACAGCCTTGCAAGAGAAAAAATAAACAAATTGGAGTTCACGAAAAATTTTTAATTTTGTGCATCAAAACACACTATGAACAGAACAAAAATGTTCTCCAGAGAATGGGAGAAAATATTTACAAATCATATATCTGATAAGGAGTTAATACCCAGCATATGTAGAGAGCTCCCCAAACTAAGAACCAAAAAACAAACAACCTGGATTAAGGACTTGACTAGATGTTTCTCCAAGGATGCAGGACTGGCCAGTAAGCACATGAAGAGATGCTCTACCTTGCCAAGTGTTAGGGAAACATAAAAAGAAACTACCGTGAGATACCCCCTCACACCCATTAGGAGAAGATGGGAAACAGTAAATCGTGTCAAGGGTGTGGAGGAACAGGAACCCAAGCACTCTTGGTGGGAACAAAATGGTGCGACTGCTGTGGAAAACAGCATCGTGCTTCCTCCAAACTCAAAAGTAGAATTCCTCTAGGATCTGGCAATTCCGCCCCTGGGTGTGTACCCAGAAGAACTGACATCAGAGTCTCGAAGAGATGTGTGTGCATCCATGTTCACAGCAGCCTTATTCACAGCAGCAAAATGTGCAAGCGACCCAAGTGTCCATCAACCAAGGAACGGATAAGCAGAACATGGTGTATACATATGGTGACCTATTATTCCGCCTTAAAGAAGAAAGCCATCCTGACACCTGCTACAACAGGGATGAAGCCCAAGGACATCGTGCTGAGTGAAATAAGCCAGTCACGAAAAAGCAAATACTGTGTGATTCCACTTCTATGAGGCACTTAAAGTAGTCAAAATCATAAACACGGAAAATACAATGATAGTTGCCAGGGGGCTGGGGGAGGAAATATGGGGAGTTAGCATTAAATGGAGACAGGGTTTCAGCTTTACAAGGTGAAAGAGTTCTGGAGTTGGGGGGGGGTGACGATTGCACGATGTTTTGAGCGCATTTAATACCACCGAGCAGTAAATACACTTAAGATGTAAATTTTATGTTATGTGCATTTTATCACAATTTTTTTAAAAGAGGAAAATGCAAAAGAAAATAAAATCTCCCTTTGCTCTTATCCAGGAAGAAATGAAGGGAGCTGATGTGCCAAGGACAGGAGATCCTGCAGAGGCGGTGGGTTGGGGGATGGCCGTTGGCCGTATGCCAATGACAACGTTTCCTTCCCCCGTGAATGTATGGATTTTGCAAACCGTGGCTGAGAGAGGCTGGTACCCCCAATGCCTAGGCTGCTGTTCCACAAGATACTTACGGCCGATGAGAGCAAGCGAATGCCGGGGGGCACACGGTGTTCTTCGTCTTTCTGTTTTACATTGTGTCGTTAGAAACATTTGCATGCTAGCTGCTCTCCAAAACTCTGAACGAACAGAGGAAGCCTTCTTCTCCATTTCCTAATGAGGACAGGGACACTGAAACCCATTGTCAACACTGTCAATCACCTTGGGCAGAAAGAGAGTAGGCAGCTCGCCTTGCTGGAGAGAAGCCATGGTTATAGCACTGAGGGTCCTGCAGACTAACCCCTTTCTGTCTGCCTCTCCAGAGAGGGGAGGGGTCCTGGGCTCACAAAGTCCTCCACGACAGAGGGGCTGAACACTGACGGCCACATCCCGTTGTTACTTAATGTACTCTTAATTGGAAAATAAAGGGGCTTTCTTGAGAAAATCCATTCTATGGTCTCCCTCCGAAAGCTGAGCCTTATAAACAGAGCCCACATTGAGCCGAATTGGGGTCTAAAATGAAGGAGACCTCTACTGAGAGTGGTCCCCAAAAAGGGGGGGATAGGGGTTCTCTTAGCTTCCTGCAGCCGCCATAAGGAAGTGCCACAGACTGGGTGCTTTATACACCGTTCACTACCTTACATTCCGGAGGCTCGAGGCCCAAGATCAAGGTGTCGGCAGGTTGATTTCTTCTGAAGCTTCTCTCCTTGTGCTGTAGATGGCCCACTTCTCCCTGTGTCCTCACGTGGTCTTGAGTCAGCGTGTGTCTGGGTCTTAACCTCCTCTTCTTCCAGGGCACCGGTCATATTGGACTAGGGCCCACGCGTATGACCTCATTTTGTCTCAATTACCTCGTTAAAGGCTCTGTCTCCAAATACAGTCACATTCTCAGGTACTGGGTGTTAGGATTTCAACCTAATAATTTGGGGGAGGAGGGATGCAGTGCAGCCCGTAGTAGAAACTTAAGAAACCTGGTGGAAACTAGAACAACTGTTAGGGCATGTCTTGGAGAAAAGGCAGTGATGAGACCACCACAGAGCTGTGTCAGCATCCATTTGAAACGAGAGAGCTTAAACATCTAGAGGATAAATCAGCAGAGAGCAGTGACCTTCTCCAAATGACCTTGAGATGCAAGGATCACACAGCGGGAAGCAGTGTGGCTGGACTGCCCAGGTGAGGCCCAGGGACATTGTCCGATTCTCAGAGTGAGCACACCCACTTCTAAGGATTTCTCCTTTGAAAATAATCAGAAAAGTGCTCAAAGATGTTTACCCAAGGGGCACCTGGGTGGCACAGTGGTTAAGCGTCTGCCTTCAGCTCAGGGCGTGATCCCGGTATTATGGGATCGAGCCCCACATCAGGCTCCCCTGCTGTGAGCCTGCTTCTTCCTCTCCCACTCCCCCTGCTTGTATTCCCTCTCTCGCTGGCTGTCTCTATCTCTGTCAAATAAATAAATAATATCTTTAAAAAATATATATTTAAAAAAAAGATGTTTACCCAAGAGCTTTCACTGCAGCCTGGTACATAACATCAAAAATTAGATACCGGGGCCCCTCAATAGCTCAGTCGGTGAAGCATCCAACTCTTGATTTCGGCTCAGGTCATGATCTCAGGGTCATGAGATTGAGCCTCAAATCGGGCTGCATGCTGGGCTTGGAGCCTGCTTAAGGTTCTCTCTCTCTCCCTCTCCCTCTGCCCCTCCACTCACACTCACTCTCTCTCTTAAAAAAAAAAATAGATACCAATTGAGGATTAGTTGGCTAAATTTTATAGGACAACTGATTAAATAATAATATTTACATATCAAAATAGCTAAAATTAATAATGCAGGTCTGTATGTAATCACACAGGAGTAAGAATTGGTTTTCTTAACAAAATTGCTGAAAAGATGTCCACAACTGTTGAGTAAATGGTAAGTTACAAAATGCAATCCCATTTATGTAAAGAATGTATTATAGAGAGAGACCCGTGGATATCTGGGAAGACTTCACTACCATTTCTCTGGGAGGCAGACTTGAAAGTGATTTTTTCCTTTATTATTTATGATTTACTGTTTGAACTGAAGTTTCACAAAATATATGAGTTATATTTATGATCAGAAGTAAAAACAAGAGGTATCCTCAGGGGATTGTTCCCAGGGCCCGAGGCACAAACCCAGCTCTGCACTCCCAGCTGACCAGGTTCGGCCACTGGCCACTGACAAAATCCAAAGGCAGAGGGCCAAGCAGAGGTGACACAAGAAATGAGTTTATTTCAATGAGGCCGGCACCAGGAAGACAGTGGACTGATGTCCCAAGTATTGTCTCCGAAGTGCTAGGAATGGTTCTGAGTTTATAGAGGGGAAATGCAGAGCAAAGGTCAGTGGGTGTGTGGGGCTTTGCAGGAAAGGTCAGGTGGATCATTGTCTCGGGGTCAGTCACTCCGGGTCTTGCTGGCGTCGGGGCAGCCGTTAACTGCTTGACAGGGTGGTTTCGGTTCCCATCACAGGGTGTTTTGCCTGCTGGTTTCTCGCTTGAGTTAAAAGATACACTGAACAGAACGGATCAATGAGAGGTACAGGTACAGGCTGGAATCTAAATGGAGGAGGTTAAAGCAATAACTGGATCTTCTCTCAGGAGGACAACCAAGAAGCATCATAACTGCATCACCTCGTGAATTAACCACGTTCTAGAGTCTTACTCTCAGCTTTGCTAGCTCAGAAGCTCCACTTAGAAACTGTATTACTATTCTGCTGTAAATAGTAGAAACCCCTACCAACCTTGGCTTACACACATAGGGATCTACTCTTCTAACCATGACTGAGGGAAAGCAGTTCAGAGCTGGTGCAGCAGCTCATGGATGGCATCAAGAAGCCAGACCTCTCTCTAGCTTCTTGTCTGACATCCTTGGGAATGACTTTTGTCCCCATTGTCCAAAATGGCTGCTGCACTTCCAGGCCTCACACCCATGTCCTAAGTAGAAAGAAGAGGGAAGGAAGGGCAAAAACACTTTCTCCTAGTTAGGCTTTCTTTTTGTTATCCAGAAAAGGAACACACACACACACCCCTCTCCAAGGACTTCCGTCTACATTGCAGTGGTCAGAACTGTGGCAGCAGCTACCTTTAACAGCTAGGGAATCTGGGGAAGGGAGTATTTTTAGCTGCACACATGGGACGCAATTAGTAAGGAATAACGGAAAGTAGACAGAGATGACAACTGTCAGTGATGCACAGTACCCATGGGTGATGACCAAAATCCTAACGTTTCCCACCAGAACATCAGGGAAACCAGGAAATAAAATAATTCATCTAAATCTGATGAACCTGGAATCAGATCCAAGGCAGGCAGGTAATAGTGGAGGCTATTTTTGTGATGAGAACTGATGGCTATCCTTGCCCAAGCAGACCAGCTCTCTGTGACCTGATTGCTCATGTCACTCGGATTCAAAGTCCCAGTCCACCAATTGTACTGGACAGACACTGTCAATCTCCGTCTCTCTGACTCCCCATTTTGTGGTGTGTCTCTACCCGAATCCCCTTTTCTTTCATCACATTCTTTCTTTAGCTCTGCTAATGACGTCTCTTTGGCTTGTGTTTGGCCCAGAGGTGCTTGTCTCTTACCATTTGTGTTGATTTTATTGGTCAAGCTTACAGAATCTTGAGGGGCCCCTATTTCCTCCCTACAGGGGTGACCAAGGGTTGAAGCTCTGCAAGCTAATGAAACCCGCGACCTCGGGCCGACCGGTGAGGGTGGCATGCCATTTGTTGTCAACGTCTCAAAATCACGTCCTATGAGGAGTGGTTGAAGTATTGGGGGTTGTTGGCCGGGAGAAGAAAAAGTTGAGAAGAATGAGCATCTGCCTAGCACACTGAGTCATTGTCAGGGGGTTGGATGTACGTGGTGGCCGACAGTAGAGACAGGACCAGCAGATGGAGCTTGCCAGAAGACAGAGTTAGCCTAATAATAGACATTGCTGACACAATGTTGTGGCACGTGAAAGGGATCATTATGAGATCGTAATTCAAAGGAAAATGCAGAGGCGAAGATTATTTTGTTGACAGAGTGAAGAACTGAGATTTGTGAGTACATAGCTAGTGCTCATGCCCCCTTCCTTCCCCAGCCTCCTGTGTTTAGGTGGGGCCAGGTGGCTAGCTCCAACCAAGGCACGAAGAGCTGATGTGCCTCTCTTGGCTCTGCCTGGCAGCAACTCTAAAGACCATACAGTAGAGGACGGAGCCACAGCAATCCAGACCCTGTCGCAGCACAGGGCAGAGCTGCCTGGACTTTGAAACAACGAGAAATTAACCACTGTTGGGTTATGCCTGTGGGAGTTCCAAGTTTGCCTGCTCAGACAGCTAGTATTGCTTAACCTAACTAATGCTTTGCCAAACTTTCTTACATATCCTTTGCATTTTCATAACCACACATGGGGAGGCAATATTACCCCCATTTTATAGGTGCAGCCACCGAGATTCTGAGACTTTAAGCAACGTCCTTAGGATCACACAATCAGCACACACTGGAGCTCATATTTGAACCCAAACCCATCTGACTCCAAAGCAAATGTTTTCATCACTCCCTTTCTTAGATGAGTACAGTCCTGAAATGATTTTGTTTGCTGGGAATTCTTTCTCCACTCTTAAACCCACCTCCACAACTTCCTATTTACATTGAGTGGGAAAAAGAAAGTTGAACAAAGTCATTTTTTTAGTTTTATTTATTTAAGTAATCTCTACACCAAACAGGGGGTTTGAACTCACGGCCCTAAGACCAAAAGTCACATTCACCTCTGACTGAGCCAGCCAGGTGCCTCACAAATTCATTTTTTTTAAGTTTGCAAGGTTGATTTTTGCTAGCCTGGAATGGCCCAGGACCCTAACCCTCATGAACCTGCTGAAAATATCTGGTTCAGGAAAACTTGCTTGCTTCAAAGAAGGGATAATATTTAGATCTGTATAAAATTTATACAAGAACTCCATAGCATAAAAATAAAAGAAAGAATGGCAGACAAAGACACACTTACCAAAATTTGTGCTGCAATGAACAGATGAAAATCATAGCTAAATATTTTACCATGAATTTTTTAAACTCAATGAAGCAACAGCTCAAGAAAGATGTGAGAGAACAGAAGGATATGAAAAGTGAGCTGGCAAAATTCACGAAAGAGTAGAATCAGAAATAAAATCATCACAGTAATGAAGGAAAAACCAGAAGCAGCACAAGAGAGAATAGACATCTCTGAACACAGATAGGGACAAAGGACATACATTAGAAAGGGAAGCAAAATGAACAGCAAATAATGAGAGAATGTGGTAGATCAGAAAGAAGGTAAAAGAGCTCCAACCTGCACATAATTGGAGTGTCTGGGGGAGAAAAAGTAACAAAACACAAATAGTTGAAGGCATAATTCACTTGTACTTCCCTAATGAGATAAAGCACTTTTTCCGATGTTCTTTGGTCGTTTGGCATTCCTCTTTTGTAATGTGCCTGTTCGTTCTTTTAGCCATTTTTGTATTGGTTTGTCTGCTTTTTTTTCTTATTGATTTGTAAGGATTCTTTGTATACTCCAAATGTGAGGCTTTTGTAGTTTATACACATTGTAAATATCTTCCTCCGCTCTGTGGCTTGGCTTTTTGCTCTCTTAAAGATGGGCTTTTTAGTAAACTTTTTATTTTGGAGTACTTTTATATTAACAGAAAAGTTGCAAAGATGATTCAGAGAGTTCCAAATACTCTTTAGCCAGCTTTCCCCAATCTTAACATCTTAAATTACCATGGCACGTTTGTCAAAATTACAAAGTCAACGTTGTTACAATACTATGAATTAAACTATACGCTGTATTCAGATTTCACCAGTTTTTCCATTCGTGCCCACTGAAGATACCACGTTTCACTTAATCCTCATTCTTCCTTAGTCTTCTCTAGGTTGTGACAGTTTCTCAGTCTCTCCTTTTTTTTCACGATCCTGACACTTTTGAAGACTACTGATCGAGTATTTTGTAGAATGTCCCTCAATTTGGGTTTGTCAAATGTCATCTAATGATTAGACAGGGGATCTGTGTTTGGGGGAAGAATACCACAGAGATAAAGTGCCCTTCTCATATCTGGAGACACATGAATTCACCATGACTTAGCACGGCAACCTTAACTTTGGACATTTAGTTAAGGTAGTGTCTTTCGGGTTTCTCCGCTATAGGGTTTCTCCACCATTTTTGCACTGGGTGCTGTGCCTGCAAACTCATCCTCAAGCCTAATCTCCCATCTTAGCAGCAACTTTATAAGCACCTAATTCTCTGTCTTGAATCCCTTTCTGATTGAAATAGCTAATTATTTCTGTTGTCTGCAACTTATGTCTGCCTGATCCCTCTACTAGAGAAAGGAAGAGAGGGGAAGTAGACTAGACAGATGCAGTTACCAGAGGATGAGGAGAAATCAAAGAGGCAAGGACCACGTCCCAGAAAGAAAGTGAAGGATGGATGAAGATACACAGAAATGAATATATGCATGCATGACAGATGCAAATGCCCGAATGGTCCAAATGCACTGTTCATTCTCATCCCAAGAAGATGCTCCATCTAAGAGTAAAAGGAAGTCAATAAGGCACCTGGCCTTGGGTTTCTGGGGACACTGGTATGAGGTTGGGAGGTAGCCAGTTGCTGGTGTGGACCTGGGAGCCTATTTGTTGTCAGATTGACGGGAAGTCAGCGTGATGCTAGTGGACGATGAACCAAAAATGTTGAGAACAATGAAGGACAATGTGGGGTGGACCAGGGAACTGGGACATCCAGGGAATAAATGGCTAGCTCTACCGTATCAGACTACCTCAGGTCTCCAACATCACAACTTCCAAGTGTGATTTCCAACAGAATTAAAATTCCTGGAAAAGATTCTCCAACCCTTTAAAAATGATACATACAGGCAAAGGACACATTAACCAGGCATAAGACCATGTCAGCTAGCTGAGAAATCTCTCCCAAGTTCATTGTGAAGCAGCTGCAAAAGCTCTCCAGACAAAACACTGTCCAGAACAGAGTGGAGTCACTGTCGCTGGTGTAATAGATTGGTGAGGGGTGGACTTCTAGAGCGAACAAGGAAAGTGTGACTGCAACCATTCTCCTTGTAAGTCAAAAAAGTTCCTTGAGAAATTTCTAGACTACTGAGAATTTGGCAGGCACCCCATGCAAGAAGTAGGACCCTGAACTCTGTACATCCAATTAATTAAATAACCAATGCATCCACCTGGATGGGGGAATGTGACTGATTCACTTTGAGCTGCCAAGTGAGTGCCTGTAGGCAATGGAATAATGGCCCCAGACAGACAGAGAAAATTTATAGCTCTTGGCACCTATTCTGACTCCTTGTTTCCTTCTCCGCCTGTGTGAGGGTTTCAGGCTTTTAAAAAGAATTTCATTTGTAGGGATTCAATGGTCAGAATAGGGAGCAGAGCACTGTCCTTCTTTCCCACACCCCACCACTGGGTCCAGAGATAGAGGGCTTCTCTTTGGCAGCTTTTTGGGCTTGCGGACCTCCTAAAGGGATGGCAGAGCATTAGGGTCTCTCTGAACCAAACTAAGCCTGCAGCTTGGGGCCAGGTCCACGTGGGGATTAGCCCAGAGGAGACATCCAAGGGCACAGTGGGACTTCAGGGGGAGCCCCAAGCTGACTGGAGAGTGCTCGCCACCAGTCACCATGGCCATGGCTGACCAACAGGCCACATGCCTCCTGCCTGAAGCCAGAGATGGGAAGAGGTGGCCTTCACGTTTCTGACTCTTTCTCTTCAGAGAATTCTTGTTCCTCTTTATCTAGAAAATCCTCCTAGGATGTATTCATCTGGCCTAACACCCTTGTCTTGGGTTGAACAGTGTCCCCCCAAATCCATGTCCACCCATACCTGTGAATGTGGCCTTTTTTGGAAGAGGGCCTTTGCAAATATCATCGAGTTAGGACACGGTGGTATCAGATTAGGTGGTCCCTAACCCAGTGACAGGTGTCCTCATAAAAAGAGAAAAGACGCAGACACACATAGGGAGAATGGCACGTGGACACAGAGGCAGGGATTGGAGCAATGCTGTGGGCAGCCCCTAGACCCGGGAGAGGAAGAGACATTCTTCCCTGGAGTCCCCAGAGAGAGCATGGCCTGCCAACACCTTTGGACTTCTGGTCTCCAGAACACTGAGAAGAATTAATTTGTGCTGCTAAAAGCCATGCAGTTTGTGACACATTGTTATAGCAGCCCCAGGAAGTGTAAGACAACCTTAAATCTTTCTTACGTTTGCTCAGTAGGTAGCCTTTGGACACATTGCCCTGAATGGGACATTTCCAACACATAGGATACAGAGATTAATTAGTGTTTCATTAACCCCACCAGGTACATACTTTCACTTCAAATTTTTTAATAATTTCAATTCATAAAAAAGCAGATGAATATTAATGAATAATTAATGAATATTAATGGTGGTGGTCATTTTTAACACCCCCAAATCTCCACATAAAAAGAGACCAGCGCTAGAAAACAAAACCCAAAGCCCACAAACCACATCCACAGCAGACAAGGGACAGTGGATCCCCCTAAACCCAAAGCAAGGATGCTTAAGAGCAAACTGCTCACAGACACAAGAGCAGCATGCCAGAAGCCAGTGTTCAGGACGAAAATAAGGAAAGACAGCTGG
Organism: Ailuropoda melanoleuca; assembly: GCF_002007445.2. Classification (NCBI taxonomy): domain Eukaryota; kingdom Metazoa; phylum Chordata; class Mammalia; order Carnivora; family Ursidae; genus Ailuropoda; species Ailuropoda melanoleuca. The sequence continues at coordinate 206,351,197 of NC_048218.1, forward strand.
CCCTCTCTCTCATGGGCCTGAGAATCACAAAACGGCAGCCAAACTGGGGAGGGGCTTGAAGGCTGCAGGTCCTGGGTGAGAACAAGGGCCTCCATATGGTCAACCTGGGCCCGAGCATCCCGGCCCTGGAAACTCTCAGACCAACACAGCAAAGCTCCGTCCCAAATCCAAACCCAGCACTGAGGAGGAGCTGCTCAGAGAAGAGGTGCATTTAAGAGGCCCAGGACAGTGGGGGCATAGAAAGAGAAGGCCCCACATGGTGGGCAAGGGAGTCAGAAAAGACAGGTGTCAGGGAGCAGGAGGCTGTGTCTTCTAAATTTTATGAAAAGAACAGAAACAAGGGGCGCCTGGGTGGCACAGCGGTTAGGCGTCTGCCTTCGGCTCAGGGCGTGATCCCGGCATTGTGGGATCGAGCCCCACATCACTCCTCTGCTATGAGCCTGCTTCTTCCTCTCCCACTCCCCCTGCTTGTGTTCCCTCTCTCGCTGGCTGTTCTCTATCTCTGTCGAATAAATAAAATCTTTAAAAAAAAAAAAAAGAACAGAAACAAGAGCTCTAGAGTCACGACATTCCAAAAAGTGATCTCGGCCCAACCTCCTCCTCTCCAAGTACAGGAAATTCATTTTACTTAAACATGAGCAGCCGAAAGGAATCTCATTCAAATACCATGCCGAGTCGGTCTGCAAGAAAAGAGATGAAGAGTGTCATAACAGGCCTCTCAGCCCAGGGAGGCGCCCCAGGAGGATGTGGCCAAAACACAGAGGAAAACCAGTCACTTAAGATGTTAAGATGAGCAAAAATAAATAAAATGACAGCAGCTCTGAAAGATGCACAGACTGAAGGGCAGAGTGAAAAGATGGGGGGTGTGGGGGGCAGGGACACAATAAAAACCATCTTAGAAATGAGTCCCCGCCAGGGGAATCACAGATGCAAACACACACGATGGATGCTGGCTCCCATGAAATGAAAAATGAAAAAGGCAAATGTTTCCTTCCAAAGGAATGAATGAGAAATGAAAAATAATTCCAGAGAAAGTAACAGGAGCCAGGCAAGGATCAAACACTTATAAAACAGGAATTACCAAGAAGAAAATCCTAGCTATAAAACAGAATACTACACCAAGGGAAAGTGTGGAACATCTTTTCCTAAATTTAAAGTACTTACAGGTGCACTGAACGGGCACTCTGCATGCTGAGACTGGGCTTGTGGAGCCGTCGGGGTTTGGGAAAGAAGCCCACCTTTGTACATTGGCTAGAGAGTCCAAGTTGCTTAGAAAGGAAAGAGTATCAGGTTGCATGTAGACTTCTCAACAGCCACACTCTATCCCAGAAGACAGTGGAGTGAAATATTTAAGATACTCAAGGAAAGAACACGTGAGCAAGCCACATTGAAGGACAAAGACCATAGACAGACAGACTACTATGGACACTCAAGAGCTCAGGGACTATTGCTATCTTGAGCCCTTCCTAAAGAATCCTCTAGAGAACAAGATTTGAACAACAAAATGACTGGGAAAACAGCACTGTATGGGCGGGCAGCAAGCTAGGTGTCAAGACTAAGAGACACTTGTAAGGGAGGCCATAGAGAAGGCCACACCTGGGTCCGGACTCTGCAGGTGTAATACAACTATCAGAAATGGGGGGAGGGAGAAGGTGGGGAAAGGACATCAAAGCCTAATCAGCTTGCAGATGGCCTCACAGGTAGATAGGGAAGGAAAAGTATGTTACTTCAGGTTACATGCCAGGTGAGGGGGAGGGGAGGTAGAAGAAATTACTAGCTCATTTTAATACTTCTCCTAGTAGGAAACTCATAGGAAAAAAGACAAAACCAGGGCACTAACAGTACCATGTAACAGTATTGAATCAATGAGAACAATAATTCAAACCTCCCTAAATATCAAAAGAGAACACATAAAATAGATCCCATGGAGACCTATCTGTAATTAACCAGTGTGACTGGACAGAGGCCAAGCATATCAATCATATTGATAAATGCAGTGGGGCTTAACTCAGCTATTAAAAGAAAAAAACATTCAGATTGGCTTGAATGGCAAAATCTAATACCACGCTACATATCTGGGACACTTCTAACACAAAGAGATTCAGAAATGTTAAAAAATAAATGGGTAGAAAAAAATTAAAAGTATTTAAAAGATAGAACAGGCAAATACAAATTAAAAAGAAATCCTGAGTTGCCATCTTGATATCTAAGCAAGGTAGAATTCAGGCCAAAGAGCATTAAGTGAGCCAAAGTAGGACACCGTATGCTTTGAAGCCCAAAGCTGGCAATTCATGATGAAGATTTAACAGTAATACTGTTGCGGCAGGCAATGACTTAGCAACAACGTTCATAAAGCAGAAATTGTAGGAGACGACTGGAGAAATATACAGAAACATAATTTTTAAATACCAACAATATCTTGTATGTCAAGTACAAATTGATGAGCACATAGATGATAGATGATAGATAAACAGATGTAGTTAGAAAACAAACAAAATCACGAAGGCAGATCTTACAGATGGATAAGAGACAAAGGCAGGTGCTGTGACATACCAACCATTTTCCTTCAGAAATGAAAAATTTATTCCCCTACCTACTGCGAGTGCCCTCAGAAGACGGCACTAAGCTGTCAGCCCTCATGTGGGTTTGCCCCAGCAGAAGAAACTGCTTCGTCCAAGGCCATGCCTTTTTCCAAGCAGCCCACATCCAATGGTGGGTTAACTCGAAGCAAGAGAGGCCCCACCCGCCACCCCATCCCACCTCCAGAGCTCCCAGGGTAGGGTACTCTTGAAGTTGTTCAACTTGTCCCTCTGTCCGATCCTACTCCATTCCTGTCCCTTCCACAGGGGTTCATCCAAGAATCATTCCTTAAAAAACACCTTGCCTGCTAATCTCTGTCTCAGAGCCTGCTCCCCAGGAATTCGACTTGTGACAGAAACATACAATTTTAAAATGCACTGAGAAACAATTTCTCACCTACCAAATTGGGCACGAAGCCAAAAGTGTGACAATGTACTCTGCCAGCAAGGTGAGGGATAAAAGTACTTTTATACCGTTGTTGAGAAATCTACTAATATCTTACAAAATTACATACCAGGAACGACTGACCCAGAAAATTTGGGAATCTATCCCATAGACAAACCAGCAGATACTTGAAAAGATGGGTGCATGAAGCCATTTATTGTAGCACAACTTTGTAATAAAAACAAAGTACTGGAAACAAATAGCAATGAACAAAGGACTGGGTAAGTAAACAAAGTCTGGCCACACAGTGAAGTACTATATAGCTATGAAAAGGAACCAGGAATATCTCTTTCTACTAATGTGGAGTGCTCCGCAGATAGCAAGTGGAAAAGCAAGGAATAGAAAAATGTGCCTGGAATGCTTTTATTCGTCTAAAAAAAAAAAATAGAGGGGCTCCTGGGTGGTTCAGTCGGTTAAGCATTGGACTCTTGATTTCAGCTTCGGTCCTGATCTCAGGGTCGTGGGATCAAGCCCTGCATCAGGCTCCATGCTCAGCGGGGAATCTGCTTGAGATTCTCTCTCTTCCTCTCCCTCAGCCCCTCCCCTCTTCTTCTCTCTCCCCTTTAAAATAAATAAATAAACAATAAAATTTTTTTAAAGTAGGGGAACTAGATACATACGTACATTTGCTTGCTTAAAAAAAATTGGAAGGACAAAAATAGCTGAATGGTTATCAGTGAGGGAGGAAGGGATGGAAGAGCGGAGACAGGGATAGAAGCTAGACTTCTCTGAATACCTTGTTTGAAATGTTCAACTTTGGAATTAAGCTTAAAAAGCAAGCCCTAAAAATGAAAAGGGAAATTATACAAATAAACCATAATTATGTAACGTAACCACCAGTTTGTAATATAACCAACCAAGGAATTATTCCCAGTGACTTAAACACAGTAATTTGACTCTATATCCCTAGTGGGATATGCTGTAAGGACAAAAAAAACTTCAAAAATATCACAAGCTGTTTCCTGTAATCATGTTGTTAGCTGTGGTGGTTTGTGGTGTTACTCTGAGACTGGTGTGTGTGTGATTGTTTGGGGATAAAGCAAACGAGTGATTATGGTGGTACCATTATGAGTCAGGATTTTCAGTGTGGGGAAAAGGAGATTAAGATGTGAGATCAGTGAGGTTCAGTTAAAACTTTGTAGTTCTGCGTGTGAATGAGTAACATCAGCATGAACATGCTATATATTTTATCTCTTAAAAGCAGTACATATGGGATGCCTGGGTGGCTCCGTCAATTAAGCGTCTGCCTTGGGCTCAGGTCGGGATCCCAGGGTCCTGAGATCGAGCCTCATGTCAAGCCCCATGTTGGGCTCCCCACTCAGCAGGGAGTCTGCTTCTCCCTCTCCTTCTGCCCCTCCCCGGGCTCACGCATGCAGGCTCTCTCGCACGCGCTCTCTCTCTCTCATGCAAATAAATAAATAAAGTCTTTAAAAAAAAAAGCAGTACGTATTTCCTAGCTATAGCTAGGTCCGGAAGGACCTGGAGACAATGAGCAGTCTAGCAGCAAAGAACATCCCCGTCTGTGAATACATTTCCCAACAGAAAAGACCATGACCCATCAGAGAAATGGTTATTCCCAAGACCAGGACAGGCACATACAAAATCATTTGCTTCGGAACATCTTGTCAAATCATAAAACAAGGAAGATGCTCCTGTCAGAATAACTCAGGAGCCAACCTGAGTAAGTTCCACCAGCCAAAGACAAAAACATGCGAGCATCTATAAGGAGAGTAACTACAATGGACTGAACACTTTTTTCCAATCTGTGAGTTTATAATGCTAATAAAGAAAAACCATTCTTCACTTTTCGGCCATGCCAAGGAACCATATTTTTAAAAACTGGCAAATAAAGGGAAAGAGTCAAGCTCTGACAGTGACTTCATTGTATGAATTGCAGTTCTGAGTAACTGAAGAGTCTCAGAGACTAAGTTTCTTCTTATAGAAGAAGTCCAGCTAATAAATGGACAAGGGAGGGGTGCCTGGGTGGCACAGCGGTTAAGCGTCTGCCTTCGGCTCAGGGCATGATCCCGGCGTTCTGGGATCGAGCCCCACATCAGGCTCCTCCGCTATGAGCCTGCTTCTTCCTCTCCCACTCCCCCTGGCTTGTGTTCCCTCTCTCGCTGGCTGTCTCTATCTCTGTCGAATAAATAAATAAAATCTTTAAAAAAATAAAAAAATAAAAAAATAAATGGACAAGGGGAGGTAGAATTAGAGTGTCGCCATTTTGCAACCCTAATGAATGAAGGGATTTACACAATGACGTTGATGCCTGCTAATACACAGAGAAGTAACCAGGTATTCATCTGCCTCCTGATGGACTAACACACCACCAGCAGGGAATGGTTCTGCCAAAAATTTAAACATGAGTCTGATAAAGGCTCTAGATTTTAACTACCCACTCGTGAGAAATATAAGTGATGGGAAAAAGTTTAGGGTGACTGACCATCCTGATTTGCTCAGGATTTCCCCAGTTTTGGCCCTGGGCAAATCGGTTGGTTGTCACCCTAATGTTAAGCTACATCACACAGAGGAAATTACCAAAATCCAGTGTAGAAAACTCTAAAAGATGAACAACCTAAATCCTTTGACCAAAACCCAAAACGCAAGGAAAAAATATGGAGAAAGATACTATAGATTAAAAGATATGTAAGAGGGGCGCCTGGGTGGTACAGTCGGTTGAGTGAGTTGGTTGAGAGACTGGCTGTTGGTTTCAGCTGGGGTCCTGGTCTCAGGGTCATGAGATCAAGCCCTGTGTAGGGCTCTGTGCTGAGCACGGAGTCTGCCTGGGATTCTTCCTCCCTCTGCCCTTCCTGCTCGTGCTCTCTCTCTCAAAGAAATAAGTCTTTAAAAAAAAAAAAAAGAGTCCAAGTACCAATTGCAAGGTTTGGACTTTATTTGGTTTCTGGATTTGGGGCTTAGTTGGATCACTAACTGGATATTTGATTATATTGAGGAATTATTAAATTTAAGGTGTGGTTATGCAATTGTGGGCTTCGTAAAAAGTCTTCATCTTTTGGAAATACTGAAATACTTACAGACGAAACTACACGGTCTCTGGGATTTGCATCCCAGATCTGCAAAATCATCTGATGTCAGAGGAGTGGATGGTATGGGTGAAACAAGATTGGACATGAATTGATAATCGTTGAAGTTAGATGATAGATACACGAAGAGAGGTGGGTTATCCGAGTGGGACCATCTCCTCAAAGACAGTAGCACCTCTGGAGCGGCCTCAGCACAACCCCGCCCCAGTCCCAGAGAAAGGCTCCCAACACAGGCTGTCTGATGAGAGTCTAGTACGTTACCTTCATGCCCCAGGAACAGCCTGGGTTGTAGGAGGGTTTGCCCTAAAGGTGGGAAGCTGATGAACTGGGCATCTGGCAAGATAGAGGGACCAGAAGCCCTGTGTTCTAGACCTGGCATTGACACTGATATCTGTGGGACCTCCAGCAAGCCCCACGTTCTCTCTGGGGCTCAGTGGCTCAGTCTCTGAATGGATGGAGCCACGCTGTCCCCCAAGTCTTCCAGCTCTGACCTTGTGGCCCCATGAGTCTATTTCCATGCCTTTCCCGGCTCCTTCTCCATCACTCGTGGAGTTTTCCCACAGCCCACTTTTCCAACCTTGACATTTTCAATCAGCCAACCAGCCTGCGCTGAGCCCAGCCCTGTGCCAGGCTCAGTGACAAGTGACAAGGACAAAAATGGACAACATGAAAACGTGGAGCTTTTGTTTCCCACACTCAGGGACGGGGGACGCAGGAGTCAGGAAGCACAGCTTCTCTCTGGTGAGAGACTTGCCCTCCCTTCCTGTCAGCTTCAATCTCAGCCCCTCTTCAAGGAGTTTATAGTTGTGTCAGGAAGACAAGATTAACACAGATTTCTATTTCATTTGCCAAAGGTGAAAAATGCCACCTTCTCCACAACAGCAACCAGTAAAATGTATCCCCAAAATAACCTTGTTTATATCAGGTCTGTTTCATAATTTTTAACCCTTAACATGGGTTTTTTTTTAATGATTTTTTTATTATATTATGCTAATCACCATACAGTACGTCCCCGGATTCCGATGTAAAGTTCGATGCTTCATTAATTGCGTATAACACCCAGTGCACCATGCAATACGTGCCCTCCTTACTACCCCACCAGTCTATCCCATTCCCCCACCCCCCTCCCCTCTGAAGTCTTCAGTTTGTTTCTCATAGTCCATAGTCTCTCATGTTTCATTCCCCCTTCTGATTACCCCCCTTTTCTTTTTCCCTTTCTTCCCCTACTGATCATCCTAGTTCTTATGTTCCATAGGATGAGAGAAATCATATGATAATTGTCTTTCTCTGCTTGACTTATTTCACTTAGCATTATCTCCTCCAGTGCCGTCCATTTAACATGGGTTTTTAAATCCTGCTCTATGAAAAGAACAAATCCACCATTTATTTATAGCTCTTTCTTCTCTGGCCAAGGAGCGCATGGCTGTCTGGTGTCCTGCTACAGCTGGTCCGTTCTGCCATGAAGTGAATGCTTGTGTCCCCTCCAAAATTCATATGTTGAAACTTAATGCTGAAGGGTGATGGTGTTAGGAGGTGGGGCCTTGGGAGGTGAGCAGGTCCTGAGGATGGGGCCCTCAGGAAGGGGGTCTGTGCCCTGATAGAAGAGACACCGCTGTCCCTTCCGCCACGTGAGGATGGCCGTCCGCGAACCAGGAAGCGGGCCCTCACCAGACACAGAAACTTCTGTGCCTTGATCTTGGGCTTGTCAGTCCCCAGGACTGTGAGAAATGAATTTCTGTTGTTTATAAGCCACCCGATCTGTCGTATTTTGTTACAACAGCCCATACGGACTAAGACTCCTCCAGCACCTCATACCCCTCTGGGTGCTGGAGCCTAAACTCCTGTTGGTAGCCCCTCTCTCTGGCAGAACACCCCCCTCCCCGAGCCACAGCTCCTAGCAGCCCCTCACGACTGTGCAGGTCGCTATCATGTGTGAGTGTGTGATTTACTTTGCGTTATCATCAGACCGGCCCATCTGAGGAGCGGGGGCACAAATGGGACCTACCAGATTCAGATTCCATATTTGTGGATTCCTCCCCTACGTGGGAAAGATTTCAGAGAATGATGGGGCATTGCTGTGACTACAGAAGCCCCTTCTCAAGCTCCCCTCTACAGGAAAGAGAATGCCGTGTCAGCCCAGAAAAACCCTGCCCCAGCCATTTCTTTCTGAGCAAGAAATGCAAGTTTGGCCCTTGCTAGAGTCATCTGGGGCCCACCACCTGGGAGTGGGAGCACGGCCACAGGTGAGATCAGATCTCAGGTAAGCGGGTGGCACACAGGTGGCTCTGGGCAGAAATGGCTTCTAACTCAAGTTTACCTGGGTCCCAAGCTGTCATTCGCATGGACCCCTGGTCTGGCAAGGGGCAGCTTCCAGCTTTCTTGTGGGGAGAAAGGATGACAAGGACTGGAAGCAGACACATCACAGTCAGAGGGAGCTTCCGTTACTGGAGACTGAGCACTCCCCCCACATTACAAGCTGTCCTTGACCAACACAGAGATGGACAAGGGGCAAGGTGCTGACATGCCTCCCCAGGAGTCAGGAGACATCCTGCACCCAGAGGGAAAACCCAGAATTGAGAAAACTGGGAAGAGGTCACAGGGCAGATAGGCTGAATGAGGGGCGCCAGCTCTTTCTTGCCACATTCTAGACAGTTCAGCCCCGTCCCCTCCCTGGAAACCCCACAGGGAGCCCCTCTATGCAGTAGAGCTGAAAGGACATGCCTGTGATCAGCCAGGAAGTCTCAGAGTGGACATGTCATTAGCGAGGAGAACATCTCCATCCATACTAGAGAGCTGTTCCCCTAAATTCCCCTAAATTCCAGCTCGGCTTGGCCAACACAGTTCTCACGACCAAGAGCTCCAGGACAGAGGAGCATGGAGTGTCGCAGAAATGTCACAGAGGGTCACTGGCAAGTCTTCATGGGGAAGGCCACCTGCGAGGCCAATCTTGGAGGACAGGAGGACTCGACAATCGATAAAAGAAGTTCTGCGGCCCCTCACAGGAGTGGGGGCTTGCTTACCCCTCGCGTTTCCCTCCCGTGTTTGCAGCTGGACCAGGAGAGGCTGAAGCGCATGGTTGGGTCTCACGCTACCATCCTTGCGTCCAACACGGCTCCTGGCCTGCGGGGGGGGCTGGCCCTTAACATGCGGGTCTTTGGCAACTTCAGGCCCCATTCTCCTCCACTGAAAATTGAGGGGGATAACTCTGTTCTCTGCAGGCCTATCCTGGCTTTCTGCCATTCCAGGTGGAGCTCGAGAAAAATGCTTGAATTGAAAACTATTGTGCTCTTGGTCGAGCTGTAAAGTCAAGACAGGGGAGCCTGGGCTGACGACCGCTGCAGACCGTCCAGTCTGCTCGGCCCAGAGTGAGACGGAAGGGCAGGCAGTCCAGTAGCACTGGCCCCGGCTGCTGGGGCTACACCAGGGTGTGGAGCCAGGGAGATGCTGTCCTGTGAGGTTGGTGTGCAGAGAGGGAAGTGCTGGTCCCACTGGCATCGGTTACTTCCAAGCCACCAAGCACTGAGTCAGACGAGCTGCCTCTCTACCAAAGCTACTTGCAACTTTTCCGCATTTTATTCATTTCCAAACCACTAATTTGACAGTGACCCAGACCATTCAACGTTTGCCAGTCAGCTGGCAAAAAGCTAGCGGGAAACCATGAGTCCATCCCCGGCAAGCAAGGCTTTGCCCCCAGCCCCACCTCAGGACCAGGTCTGATGTGACCTGGGTCTCTAATTAGCAGTGGCACTTACAGTCCCTCCCAGACCCAGTTCCTTCACCAAATACGTGAGGTCCCAGGAGAGCAACCTCGGCTGGAGCTGTACTTTGTGCCTTTGCAAGAAGAAAGCTAACTGGCTCATGAACAAACTTTCCTAAGACCTGGACTGAATAGCCTGGACTGAAATCAAGCACTATCTTCATGCCTTTCAGGACCCGGTGTGGGCGGAGCCGAGACAGCCTCAGATCCGGACCACGCTCTGTTCTCTTGGGCTCTTTGCCTCCCGTTCTGCTGTGCATGCTCTTCTCCATCTAAGTGCCCACCTCTAGAGCTCAGTGCCTGGTTAGGAATCACTAAGCGTTGTGGGAAAACTGCTCTCTAACCAGGAAGGAGGGAGGGCAGGGATGAAAGGAGGAAGGGGGGAAGGAGAGAGGAGGAAGGAAGGAAAGGGGGGAGGGAGGAAGGAAAGAAGGAAGGAAGACAGGCTTTACTGCAGCCACCTCTCCCTTCTAGGACCATGGTTAATTCATCTCTGGGTCCCTCTGATGTATATCTGGATAGCGTCCCGGGAGCTTGGAAGGGTCTCTTGGAAGGAGGTTAGAGCCTTGGGCAACGTCTGCTGAGAGGAGCCTGGAGAGACATGAATGTATCTGCCCAGACCATTGAGGGGAAATCTGAGTGTCTGGGAGCAGGCCAGGGAAGTGGGAAAAAAGAAGAGGCAGAGAAGTGTCTTCAGAAAGACGGGAACCAACCAAGAGGGTCTTGGAAGAACTAGGAAGGAGGTCAGCCAGTGAGAAAGGCACTGGGAAGGAGGCAGCCAAGAATTTAGAACTGGAATGTCTGAGATCATCTTTTCGGTTGTTTTCTGGGCTGTGCAGTGAGATGACTTCCCCAGCACCCATGGCAACCCCACCTCCTCAGTAATCATCTGTTACACACGACAGCCTTCGTAGTGGTGCTTAGGGACACTGCAGCGGGTCAGGGGATGTGTCCGGCTTGAGTCAGGGTGGCATGGGGGAGACTGGCAGCAGACATTGGGGTCTACAGCATGCTTACAAGTCAGGTGCCTACAGAGACGCGCATCACAGGGGGATTAACCCAGAGCAGAAGCCTCGCCCCTCAGACCTCCACAGAGACATGGGGAGACACTGGGATTACCCTTCTCTCCGCGGGATGGGGCATGACCCATTTCTCATCGTTTTAAGGGAAGCGCTCCCCAAGAGCTGGCAGACAGAGGACACTGAGTCAGGTCACGGATGGCTTCTCAGCCAATCCTCATCCCCACGCTCTTCTCACCAGCCCTGAGAATAACTCTCCTTTATGGTCACTCGGTGCCCCACATAAAACCAACTTCCCTGCAGGACAGTCACAATTCCAAGACGCCCAGGGCAGTCTGACATTAAAATGAAGCACTCTGCGGTCATTTTTCCATCTGCTAAGAGTTTTATTCCACTCTGGCTGCTTAAGACCGGGAGAACAGCCTCATTTGACCTTCCTAGTGTCCCTAATCATCGAGTTCCCTCTGATTCTCTGGCTGTCAGCTCCTGGTAGAGCAGGAAGAGGAAGCAAAGCCATTACATACGGTGGCTTGCTGTGCGAGCCCTCTCCAGACTGTTTCCCTAATGACTGATTTTCTTGCCAGTTAGCATCTAAGTCTTTTGCAGCCAGACCTTATGCTATTGCTAATTTTAAAATAATGGTAAGACAGTTGTGCTAAATTCTTCTGCTCTGGTTTCTTAGCAATGGCTCTTACAGACTTCCGACTCACTTACAAGGTGTGATTATAAAATAATGAAGCCAATTAGTTAAACGAATGTCTCAGAATATGTCCTCTTTTAATTTGGAAGACAGAAATTAACAACAACAAAAAAATCGAACTGTACTTGGACTTTTAGAAAATAGGGTAATAAGAAACCCTTTATTGAAAATGCTCCTGCATTGATACATCAAGAAAAATTGAGCTTTTGTAGGGTTTAATATCACGCACGCATGCAGCTTTAAGAAAACTGTTCCTATCCAATCTTTTACTAAATCATCTTTAACTTTCACACCAGCCACTCTTTTATGACATATAATTATCTAAAAGTGTCTCAAAATAATCACCTTAGAAGACTCTGTGCTTCGAATTTGTTTCAGTATTTTTGAGGACTTGAGATAGACTGACCCCCTGCGTGTCCTCTGTACGGTCCCCATGCGGGAGGCCAGCAGGACGCCGGTCAGGAAGACACCTCTTACCAGAAGCAGGTAAGGTCTCACCTGAGCAGTGTTTGAGTTCTTTTCAGTTCCCACTGGACTGTCTGCCACCTGGGAGAACTATGTGTCCCACGGACCAGAAGTTAGAACTGAAAAGCCCTAGGAGGCATCTCCCTCAGCCTTGACCATCAGAGGACTAATGGGCAGCCACATGGAGAGCAGTAGTGGGAGCCCGCTACACAGAGGTCAGCTGGAAACTGGACACAGTGGGAGCAAGACATGCTGGCAAAGTCTCTCCAGGGCCATGACGAAGGCGTCTTGGAGGAGATGTAAAGATGACAATACTCAGCCTGTCCCCTTTGGGAAAATAGACAAAACAACAGGTGGGGTGTGGTGGGAGCTCTAACAAGGTCTGAGGCCAGAGCTATAAGGAAGCTTAGGTCCACAGAGAAGCCCAGAGAAGTGTCCTGCAGGAGGCAACATCTGAGCGAGGACTTGAAGGCTGGATGGATTTCCCTAGACCAGGAACGACAGAGTCTGCAATCCTAGAAGAGGGAAGGATGGAGCAAACGCAGGGGGGGACCCGAGCACAGTTAACAGGACATGATCTCATGTGGCTGGAGTGTCAGGCACAGGGCAGGGGAAGTATAAGGGCAGGCAAGTCTGGAAAGAACAAAGGGCCCTGTGTCCTGCAGACAAATGGCCGTCTCTCCCTTTAGGGCCTGGGCACGCTCTGGTCCATGTGCTCACGCAGCGTGGGCAGGTGAGTGGCAGAAAGGGCCTGACATCAAACCTCCTTCCCTGACCCTTCAGAGAACAGACCCTAGAAAAATCAGCCAGGCTGTAGGGCTGCCTCTGAAGGTTTGGCCACATTGGGGTCACAGCACCCAAGAGGGTAGTGCTGAGAAGCAGAGCAGGGGCTCCCCAAAACTCAAGATAGCAGTGGCCATCACGGGATGTCCAGATGTGCCCTGAGATGCCCACCAGCAGGGATTCCAGCCCCAGAGGGCACCAGACAAGGTCCCTAATTGTAACACAGAGCAGGGACCCAACCCCAAGTGTTGAGCTGAGCCAAGCGAACGGGGTGGAAAACGCAAAGAATGTGGACGCTTAGGCGCCACCTCCCGGGTACCAGATCCATGTCTGCTCATAGCAGGAGAGACTCAGGGAGTGCCAGAAACCTGAGCTGCTTGCTCAGCCCTCATGCCCCAAGCCCAGAAGACACAAACCCCTAAAGTCAAGCATGCAGGCCCTTTTGACATTAAGGATGGTATTGCTAATGGCTACCCAAATCCAGAAATGTTCCTTTAGGAAATTGCTCAATGTCTGTTCTGGGGGAGCCGCTGTGCTTGGTGCCGGGGGGAAACAGAGACAGAGTGTAGCCAGAGACAATAAGCCCCCCCCGATCTGGCAGTCCAGTGTAGGGAGGGGAGAGTAGGGAGAGCAGAGGGTGCTGCAGTAGCACAGAGGGGCCCCCAGCCCCAGGGAGGAGGTGATCCAAGTGTTTCTTCCAAGAATCACCTAAGGATCATCAGGAATTCACCAAACAAAGGGCCCCCCAGACAAAGGAGCAGAAGGTACAAAAGTCTGCAAGGGAGAGAAGGTTCTCGAAATCCCAGACCCTTGCAAAGGTCTCCTAGTCACTGCCCTTAGAGCAAGGGCTGCAGTGCGCCCAGGAGTTAAACCAGCAGGTAGAGCCTTGGCCCCCCAGGTCCACACTCCGCTCCACTCTAGAGCTGAGGATGTCCGGCAAGTGACTCAGCCTCTTGGGCTTTGGTTGGAGGCAGTAGGAATAATTCTCACCACAAAGCATGCTCAATGCTCATCGATCACTCTTATTTCTTCATGAAGTGTGAGAGCTGCCCCTGTCTGGGCTGAGTAGGGGTGAGAGTCCAGGGAAGGCCAGGTAGGAGGCAAGCTTGCATCTAGACCCTGAGCAGTGGCTGGGTTCCCAGGCAAGGACACACCAGCAGGGCCTCACTCGGCTACTGGACCGTCAGCTGCAGAGGCAGAGGTGGGGGGAGGCAGCCTGGTCCCATCCCGTCGTCAGGTCCTATCCCCAACCCTGACCACACTCCAGCTCCAAGCTCTGCTACCTGCCTTCCTGCCCAGATCATTTTCCAGCCTCTTCCACCCCAACCCCACCGTTCTGGCCCTCTTGGTTTGGAAGAACCCTCAGCTCTGGACCACAAATCCCCAACACCCGGGTGCCCGGCTCTGCAGGAGAGGAGGGGACTTCACTCTCACCTTTGCCTCTCCCTCCACCAAAGTTCAGGTGACAGGGGAAGCCAGGGAGTGGGTCTGGGGCAGTGAGCAGTTGCCACAGAGCTGTGCTGAGCAGACGTGAGGACTGGCATGGGGGAAAACTTGGTGACGGGGGGGGGGGGGGGGGGTGATGGGGAGACACAAGGCGAGAGGAGAGCCCTGGGAAGATGCCTTCCTTCTGCTTCTGCCAGCCATGTGAGGCCTCCCCCCGGCCCCTGTCTGTCCAACCCAAGGGTCTCTGTCCCAGAGAGGGCGGCAGTGCTTGCATCTGTCCATCCATCCATCCATCCATCCATCCATCCATCCATCCAGGAAACACTGAGCACATCCCCATGCCAGGCATTGTTCTAGGCCCCGCAGAATGAACAGGCCCCACCTCCATGGAGCTGCTGCTCTCTATCTACTGTCTCAGGCTAGAGTGGAACAGCCTAGCATGTAGAGGGCTGTGCAGCGGTCCCCATGCCTCCTTCTTTTCTCTCTTCCTGGGCTCCAGGAGTGATATCCCTTAAGCACCCCTTCTACCAGGCTCCCAGGCTACTGGCTTCTGATGGCCCTTCATCTCCCTTCAAAGCATTTATACTGAGGGTTTCTACAGAAAATAAAATAATAAAATAAAAGGAAAGGAAAGGAAATTAAAGAACAAATAAGATGAGGTGGACATTGAAAGAGTGGGTGATGCATAAAGAGCAAGGGTGGCCCAGGAGGGACGCAGCCTGCTGTTAGGCTGGACTCCCAGCTGGAACACAGGAGCTAGAGCTCCATCCACCCCTCTCCAACACACCTGAGAACCCTCAGGTCTCAGGGACACAACAAGGACCCCATAAGGTGCAGCCAGCTTGGCGCCAGGGCCCCACTCTGGGTGGCCATGGCCGCCTTCTGCTTTGGGCGGACCCTGCCCCAAAACTCGACTTTCCTCAGCCCAGCAGAGAGCTCCAGGGCTGCAGGCACAGCGGTGGCTTATGGCACTACTCCTGTGCGCTGGGCAGAACATGACCCGGGCTGGCAGGAGGAGACGGGACGGCCAGAGCAGGCCGGGAGCAGGAGCTGGGGGCGTCCGCATGCGAGACTCCCAAACGGGGCTGCACTCCCAGTCACAGCACCCCCGCCTGCCTTTCAGGCCCCACTAGGCCCAGGTTTGAGCCTGTGCCCTGTGGCCAGCGAGTGTCAGCCCCGCGCTGTGGCCAGAGGGTTGCTGTCCCTCCTCCCACACAGTCTGAAACTGTGCACTGTCACCTGTCAGCGGTGGGAGCCCCTGCCAGGCACTGACCATGCTGAACCTTCATCTTCCCACTTGGTACCCATACCCCTGAGGGTTAAATGACACACACCCCAAGCACCTAGCTGCATCTAGATGTGTAGAATGATCCAGTAAATGTCCTCCACCCACCGTCGAACCTCAGCAGTGGCTCCCAGCAGGGGCCTGGCACGGGGCATCCTAACCACACTGGCAGCTCCCCCATACAGACTGAGCCGACTGACCCCTGGGATGTCCACGTGCTTTCATCGCAGACAAGCACCAAAGTCCACACCGGGCCAGTGGCCGACTGCGGGGACTGGCATGGTGCTCCCTTCCCACCAGGTGCTCACCAGCACCAGTCCTGACTCACTGGGTCGGCCCCCAGCCCCTCCGAGGCCCCCCCCAGCCTCCACCCCTGCACCGGGGCAGAGTGGTGTGAACCGTAGCTGAGTTCCAGGACGAGGATACTCTAAGGCCAAGGGAAGACGGTAACAAGGATGGAGCCAGCAGCAGAGCGCGGACTCGGCCCAGCTCGTACGGACCCAGTGAGCCAGGTGCACTGAGCTGTCTGGACATTACTTCTCATCAGTAGCCGCACGGTCACCTCTGCCTGGCTCTGTCTCTGCCCCGTACTGGGGGGGTCTACTCACCACCCCCACCCCCACCCCCCGACATCGCATACATCAACCCACCAGGAAGTCCTGTGTGTGAACTCCCAAGGGATGAGCACGTGTGGCAGATCCCGGGAGGGGAGCCAGGGCCCTGGGGCAGAGTCACCTGGACAGGGGGAGATTCTCTCCCTTCTCCCCTCCCTGCCCTGGGCACAGCAAGAACCCTCCAGGTTGCTCACAGACCAGGGTCTCTGCTCCCAACACCCACCCCACCTCAGGCATGGACAGTGAGAATAGCCACATTTGATTTTAAAGCAAGGTTAACAAACCCACTTCAAAGGGTCAGGGGTTGTGGGGATTAAGTGGGAAACTGCTCCGTAGGCTCCAGAGGCCTGAGGCAGCACTGCTGCCTACAAGCAGAGCTGGCCACTGCCCATCGGCTCCTCCTGCTGGCCAGCAGGTGCCTGCCATGGTCACAGCCAGCCACTGCTCCAGGAGGCTGTGTGTCCTCGCAAGACCAGCAGGGTGTGTGTGTGTGTGTGTGTGTGTGTGCACGCACAACCCTTCCCTGGCCCCAGGATGTATATTCTGACTTGTTTCCCCAGTAAGGCAATGAGCCACCCAAAAAGTTCCACCCTCTCTCGGCAGCAATTCTGTGATCAAGGGTCACAGGTGCTCAGGAGATCATAGTGACCAAGGTGAGGCCGGGTGTCAGACACCCGGAGCTCTGGCCGGGGCTGAGAAAAGCAGTGTGCCCGCAGTTGGAGTGCTGTGGGGGCCCAACTATACAGGGTCTGCGTGAGTCTGGGTTAAGGTCAAGATAAGGCCAAGTCAGGGGGTAGGGGGATATGGACCAGAATGAAGCAATATAGTCCCAGGTTAGGGTCAGCGTGGGCTGGGATTGTGAAGTGTGTAAGGCGACGAGCCAGCGTACGGCTGCATTACCAGCCCATGGGGCCAGCTTTGGGAGCCAGTATGCCACCCAGCACAACACGACCCTGAGGGGCTGGACCCAGGCCTGCATCCCATTAGGATGACCTCTCTATTCAAAGCAATCCAGGCGGTTCTTTGCTATCCTGAATCCAGGGCCGCAAGGAAGTGGGGCCCCACAGAGGCAGGAATCCCCGGAGGTGACCCTCGGCAGCTCCCAGGGAGCACCCCTGCATGCACACTCCACACCCAAGTATCCCGGCAGCCCCTGCAGGCCCCGTGCACGCAGACGCACCCGATCCCCAGAGACCCCAGTGCACGTGTGCACACGTGTGTGAGTGTGAACACAGGATACGGCCTATGCCCGACGGCCCCACCCTCCCAGCACTGCTGGAGTCTCCTCAGGGTAATTATTTATTATTCATGGTCATCAGCATCTTCATTAATTATTCATATGATCCTTAATTATTATCCTTAACAGTAAGAGCAGTAAATAGCAGAAAAGTCCTTGAGGTGCCTAAGGCCCAGGGCCGGGTGCCTCCGGGCAGTTAGACCAGCTAATGCCCCCAGGGCAGTGGGGAGACCACAGACCCCCATCCACTGCCCGGCCCTGTCCCTGCCCCTGCCGCTCCCATGGGGGCCCAGGGGACTGCAGGAGGAGATGGTCCCGAGGGCTGGGGGAGGGGCTGTGCCTTCACGTTCCTCTCCCCTTTCTCGGCCAGGGCCTCCCGGGCAGGGCCTCTGAGGGGAGGGGCCCAGGCAGTGCGCTGAACCCTGGGTGAGCCACGTGTCCACACCAGGCAGCCCCACTAACTGCCCGGGTCTGAGCCATGTCTGTGCAGGGGCTGGGAGGTGAGGGCCCCCAGCTGGCCCGGCAGGGAGAGGCGTCGAGGGGGGCCATCTTGGGGGAGCTCCGGGGCCCCCGGGGGGAGCTCCTCGAACGCCATGAACTGGGAAACCTGCAGAGAACACAGTGTGAGCAGACGAGGAAGACTGTGGAAGGGGAGGGAGGGGAGAGAGGTGGCTGTCAGGGGAATAAAGAGGAGGGTCAGAGGACAGAGAAGGTCAGGAGAATTTGGTGACAGAGGACTGGAGGACAGAAGAGGGTCGGAGGGGACAAGAAGAGCCGAGGCACACAGAGCAGCACTTGGGGTACGAAGGGGAGGCGCTGAGGTTGCAAGCAGGGAAGTGTACTGTCCATGGGCAAGAGCCAAACCGGGCAGCCGGGAGCCCTGGGAGCTGCCCCTGACGTAGGGGAGAACTCCAGGCTGCAGCCATTCCCTTCCCCAGGGAATACGGCAGATGAATCCAAACCCAACCCAGAAAAAGGGGCCCCGAGTTGGGGCAGAAAGAGAAACGAGACTCCTTCCTCCAATCTAGAAAGAACTCGGGGACCTAGAAACAGAGGCAGGCTGGCGGCCAGGCCTCGGAAGGCCAGGGAGTGTGCCAGGGCAGGCGGGAGGGGTTTGTGGATGCTGACGAGTGTGCTGTGAGATCTCCGCGGGGGAGGCCGTGAAGGGAGACTGGCACATTTGCTGACGTGGGCCCTGGTGTCTGCAAACAGGAGCAGGCAGCATATGGGAGGGGGAGCAGATGCCAGAGGAGGGGGGGAGCAGATCCCAGGCCACCTCTGGGAGCCAGAAGAGCCCCCTTCCTGGGGCCCAGGCACAGCTGTCTTGTCAGAAGGCTGGGAACACACATGTCCACTCAGGAGAGGACAGAGGGCCACAGCGGCCCACCCCAACAGAGGAGCAGAGCTGCAGGCCGGAGGTGCCACCCTGGGGCTTCGCCAAAGCCCTCCAGACAGCCTGGCAAGGCAGCCAGTGCAAGCGCCATCAGCTGGCAGTGGAGCCGGGGCTGAGCAGCGCCAGTCACGGCAGGGAGCCGGGACCCTGTCGCAAAGGTGTGCTGGCACGCAGGCCCCACCACCGGGCCCCAGGCTCACCCAGTCCCCTCCTCGAGAGACCCTTCATGGCCATGACACAGACACCTTGGTGGGTCTGGTCATTTTGGTGACACCTCTCAGCCTGCTGTCTTCCTTGGCCCAGCTTTTGGGGGGTTTGGTTTGGGGGCCTGCAGCTCCTGAGGAAGCCTTCCTCCAGGAGTTCGGTCCAGGACGAGGGCAGAGACAGGGGTGGGAGGAGGCTGAGGCCCAGCGCCGAGCGAAAGGACAGCAAAGCAGGTTTGGGGTGGAACCGGGTCAGAGAAGGCAGGGCCAGGGCGCCTTGGGCAGGGAGGGGGCTTTGGAACTTACCTGAGAAAGCGAGTCCAGGGTGAGGGTGGGAATGGGGCCGACAGGCAGCAGAGAGGAGGCGGAGGTGGGACCAGGCCCTGGGGTGGTCACAGCACTGTAGGCGGGTGGGACCAGAGTCATCTGCCTCTGCAGCAGCTGCAGGACAGTGGCCATGTCCGCACTCAGCCGGGTCTCCAGCCTGGGGCAAGAAGGAGGAGGGTGCTCTGGCTCTCGGGGACGTGGGGACACCAGTCACTGGGACCTCGGGACCACCCTAAGGACCAGCCAGCTGGTCAACCCCAGGCTCCCTCTTCACTCTAGGGGTGCGGCCCGGGTCTCGGCACTGAAGGGAAGGAGGAGGTCAAGGTGCGGCACACACAGACAGGCCCAGACAGAATACACCCCCCCTTCTCCGAAACACGGCCACAAACTCGCAGATCACACACCCCCTGCCACGCCCACCCCCTCGACCCACAGCTGGGGGCGCAGCACGATCCCAGGAGCTGCCCTCACCTGTTGAGCTGCCTCTGAAGGGCATCCAGCCTGCTCTCCACGTCGCCCCGGGGCCTCCGGCACGGACTGGACAGAGGGATGTTCAGAAGGCTGGGGGTGGGGGCAGGGCAGCGAGGCAGCTCCTGGTACTGGCGTCCCCTACTGTCCCCCCAGAAGCTGAAGATGTTGGACACTCCTGAGAAGGCGCCTGGAGCCAGACAGCTGGGTTGAGGCCGCGTCAGATGCCACGCCCCACCCACCTGCGATGGCCCTTACCCTACCTGACAGCGGGTTACAAGTGTCACTGCTCTTCTCACCATCCTCCGTCAGGGGCTCCCCACCCGGCAGCTCTCCGGGGGGCCTGGGGCTGGAGAAGGGCACCAGGCGGAGGGGGCTGGAGCTGCGGCCTGGGCCCTCATCCTCACTGCTCTCAGGGCTGGAGGGGCCACTGGATGGGCTCTCCCCCCACGGCCCCCCTGGCCGGACCCGGCTACTCGGCCCTGCCCCCGCCCGGCCCGGCCCCAAGGCCGACACCTCCCCTGGCTGTTCCGGGTCTGTGGGAAACAGAGAAGGGCCTCAGAGAAGGAAGGAGGCACAGAAGGGGAGGGGAGGGGACTGAGCAGGCCTGGGACAGGGCTGTGCCAGGACACCCTGGTTTGTCCCCGGCTGTTTCTTCTGCTCTTTTCCCCATGCTCAAGAGGACTGAGAGCAACCAGCCGCGGGGCCAGGTCTTCTCCGGCTGCTGACTGAGAAGCACGGGCAGTGGCACTAATGGACGGGGCTCTCTGGGACCCCCCGTCGCTGCTCCCCTCGCCCTCCTCTGTGCTGTCTCTTCGCCCCATATCAGTTCAAGGCAGTGCCAGAGACACCAGCGCTTGGGGCCCAAAGAGGCCGGCACTCCCCCGCCCAGGAGGGTGGAAGGGGGCCTCCCGGAGGAGGTGCCAGTTCAAGTGGGGATTGGAGAATGGACAGCGTTCACGCAGGTGGGGTGAGACAGTGGGGATCACTGAAGGTAGGGGCGCGAAAATCTGCAGAGCCCAGGCGCAATTGACACCGCCGGACCCTGCGCTCTGGCCCCCACCCCACCTCACCTGGATCCCGCCCCTCGCCCCGCCCTGCCCCACCCCGCCCCCGCCTCACCCTTGTCGGTGCGCCGGCGGAAGGACAGCTTGCGCTTGCGCTGTCTGTTGAAGCCGCTCTCCAGCTCCGCGCTGCCGGGAGACCCGGGGATCATGTTCGTCTACAACCAAAAGCGGTGTCAGGGCCCTTCTGCGCCCACCTGCCCGGCCCGGGTCAGCCCACACCCCCTCATTAACATAGAGAGAAAGTGCGGCCCGGAGCAACCCCTGTGAGGAAGCGCTCCCGCACAGATGTCACCCCTGCCCAAGGGGGAGGGCTGAGTGCGGCTGGGACTTTGACACCATTTGACAGGCAGGGAAATAGGCCCAGAGAGGTCGCACAGCTGGGGACAGCCACCAGGGCGCAGCCTGCTCAGGGCAGCGCACTCACATCCCGCAGGTTGAAGGTGATCTCCAGGCTTGACCAGAAGTGGTCGGAGAACTCAGGGTACATGTCCAGCACCTCCAGCAGGTCATCCCGCTGGATCTTGTGCAGGTCGCAGTAGGTGAGGGCCCGCACATCCCCATTGGACTTGCCAGGCCGAGCGTACAGGTTTAAAGGCTCTCCAAAGATGTCATTCTTCCCTGGAGGCCACCAAGAGTGGGGGTTCAGCCCCTGGGCAGCAGCACAGGCAAAAGGCACCTGTCTTCCGGGCCTTCTCACCCTGGGCTGGGGGCCAGGGGCCTCCCCTCAGTGGGATCACCCACCCACCAGCCCCAGTCCCCAGAGCCAGGGAAGCCTCAGCCAGCCCCATCTCCCCCCCTGCGCCCAAAGGCAGGACCTGTGAGGCCTGGTCTCAGTGCCCTGGGGTAGAGGTTATAGAGGGCTTGGACCTCCCTGCCTTCTGACAACTGGAAACAGCCAGCAGGACCGGCCTGGATACCCCCTCTCTGCCCATGATCCTGGCTTCCTTGGGTTCTAAGTCCACTTTTAACCCCCTCCAAACCCCATGTCCCAAACACTCTCCTGGCCAATCACTGCACCCTCGGTGTTCTTCGAGCTTAGATCATAACACAGTAGGGAAACAAGACCGGCGTTTTGTTTGCCAAAAAAAAAATAGGATAGCATAACTGATCACAGCGCAGGACAGATAACACCAGAATGTATCACACATAGTAAAGTTAAGTGTTGTACAGTGAAACTTTGGTTTTAGTTGTGTTTGGGATGTCTGTGGAGTGAGTATAGGTATTTGTGCTGAACTGAGAAATAAAAATCGAAAGTGGCCCATTGTGACACATTTGCACTAAGGTGCAGCTGTGCAGGGACAAGGGGAGGACAGGCAGAGGGCAGGAAGGCCCTTGCCAGGCACCCCTGCTCTGTGTACAGCAGGTAGGATGGAAAGTTAGGATGGGAGGAGAAGAGGGGCAAGACTCCCTTGCTTTGGAGATGGTGCAGGCTGGGCTGGGCTGTGTCCCATGAGGCTGCAGGGAACTTAGTAAACTTCCTTAGTAAAATCATATGCATAACGTCCCTCCACTGCCCACCTTGGAATATCCGGTTTGGTCCTGCTTTAAAAGGAAGCAAGAGTGTCACTGCCTGTGGGGAGAGCCTGAGGGGGAGCAGAATCCAAGAACCCCCCCGAGTTCAGCAGCCCCACCCCATCTGGGGCTCCTCTCCACTGTCCCCCCCTTAGAGGGCCTAAGCTTAGGTGAATTAAAGGAACTCAAGGTCCCCTACAGGCAGTCCTGGGTCCACAGCCCCAACAACTGTGTCCTTGGAGAGCTCCGACCTCTCTCCGGGCCTCGGCAGGCACTTCCAGCCCAGCACCCGGACCCCCCTGACCCAGCCCCATACCCAGGATGGCCACGACGACGTCCCCCCGCAGGATCTCGATGGAGCCCCGGGAGATGAAGTAGAGGGCGGTGAGCAGGTCCCCAGCGTGCACCAGCGTGTCCCCTGGCGGTGCATGGGTCGTCTTGAACTTCATGGCCAGGGCCCTCAGGCAGCCCTTGGTGGCCCCTCGGAAAGGCTTGCAGTGCTGCAGCAGTGAGCGGTTCAGATGCAGACAGATGTCCGCCTGCAGGCACTCGGGGAAACCTTTCAGTACCTGGGGGCGGTGGGCGGGCTCAGCACCCTGTCTTCAGGCCCCCGGCCCTGAGACCCTGGGAGGAGCATCAGAGGGTCCACCCCTTCTAGCCGTGCGCCTGTGGGCATGATGACGCCTTGCTGCTCTCGGCTTCATTTTCTCGGGTACAGTGTAGAGACCGATCCCTGTCTGGGGCTGTTGGAAGGTTTCCATGCTTCGCCTATGTGAAAGGGCCTGCTTTGGCCTGCCCCGTGGTGTGAGTTCTCCCGGTAAATGAGCTCCATTATCAAAAGGAGGAGCACACCTCTCTCAGGGGCCTTCTGACCACTAACTCAACCACCTGAACCACAGAGTGTGACACTATCAAGGGTGCTCCCTGCATCCAGAGAAATCTCCGTGACCTTGCTCCCTCCAGCCCGCCACCAGCCCTCCTCGAAGTCCAGGGGCCTCACCGCGTTCATATCGATGCCGTTGGTGTAGGACCAGGCGTGCTGGAAATACTCCTCCAGGCGCTGGCGCAAGGGGTTGGGGATCTGGTGGAAGCGGATGAACTCGCGCACCCGAAGCATCTGCGTGTGGTAGCGGGCGGTGCCCGAGTACAGCCTCTGGATGATGGCGGACACGTTGCCGAAGATGCTGGCGTACATGAGCGCTGGGGGCGGGGGTGCGCGGCCCGTCAGCACGTGAGGGACCCCGCCCGCCCCGGCGCCGGGTCAGTGACACACACAGTCACACCTCCGCATAAGCACACGCAAGAGACGCACAGACACAGGAGCCCAGGTCCACGTGCCCTGGTGTCCCAGTTCCCAAACGTGTCCCGATGGTAGTCCCGGGAGCCTCCAAGTCCCGGGGCCCCACTCTGGCCCATGTGGCATCCTCCCTCTCCTCCATCACGGGCTCCTCCCAGACTCTAGCCGCCGCCCGTCCCCAGGGACACACTCACAGCCGATGAGCATGACACAGATGGAGAAGATCTTCTCGGAGTTGGTGTTGGGGGAGACGTTGCCGAAGCCCACGCTGGTGAGGCTGCTGAAGGTGAAGTAAAGGGCCGTGACATACTTGTCCTTGATGGAGGGGCCGCCCAGGCCGCTGCTGTTGTAGGGCTTGCCGATCTGGTCACCCAGGTTGTGCAGCCAGCCGATGCGGGAGTCCATGTGCGGCTGCTCCATGTTGCCGATGGCGTACCAGATGCAGGCCAGCCAGTGCGCGATGAGCGCGAAGGTGCACATAAGCAGGAAGAGCACGGCCGCGCCGTACTCCGAGTAGCGGTCCAGCTTCCTGGCCACGCGCACCAGCCGCAGCAGCCGTGCCGTCTTCAGCAGCCCGATCAGCTGGAGGGGGGGGGCGTTCAGTGTGGGGGCTAATGAGGAGTCGTGGGGCACTGCAGCCCTCGGGGTCACTGAAGTAAAATCCCCAAAGACTTCCCCCCAGAACCTCCCAATGATCGAAGCCCCTCCCATTCCCTAAGCCCAGCACGGAGTCCCATTCGTCTCTGTGCTAGCTCGGGGACAAAGGGCTCACGGGGTCCCCTGCTGAGACCGGGACTCAGAAGGGTACAACACCCACCCTAAGGGGCCTGGCCAGAACTCCCACTGGTTCCCAGGCCACTTCTATGTGCTTAGAACATGGCGGCCTCGTTGGATAGACAAACAGAAGAAGGCGGCCCCTCTGGACCTCTACCTGGCGAGCGGCTCATGTGGACGGGGCGGCGGCCATGGGCTAGCTGGGGCACCTGCCATGCCCCCTTTCTCTCCCTGCCCCCTGGGCCCCACGACCTCCTCTCCTTTTCCAGGTGCCCTCCCTCCCGACTTACCTCCTCGGAGCCAGAGCCGAAGATGAGCAAGTCGAAGGGGATGGCGGCCACCATGTCGATGAGGAACCAGCCCTTGAAGTAGTGGACGGCGATGCGGCCGGGATGGCTGACCACCTCTTCGTTGGCGTTGACGTAAGTGGTGCGGAAGTTGATGAGGATGTCCACGATGAACATGATGTCCACGATGAAGTCCACCACGGCCAGGGGCTGGCAGGCGTAGCCACAGTCGGGGGCCGCGGGGCCCTCTTCTGTCTCCTTGAGCAGGAAGGCGGCCGAGTAGGGCGTGAAGACGGCCGTGTAGATGACAAGCAGCAGGATGAGCCAGTCCCACACGGCCTTGAATGGGCTGTAGTGCAGGATGGTCCAGCGGTGAATGCGCGGCGCCTGCAGCTTGTACTCCGGCAGCACGTCGGCGCCCAGGGACAGGACCTGGACGGGCGGGAAGGGTGGAGGCGATGGAATGATGGCGCCCTGGAGTCCGGGGCCGGGGAGGAGGGCAGGCCATGGGCTCTCCAGGGTGGAAGCAGGCGTCATCTCTGCGGGGGCCTCCGGAGAAGAGACCGAGCAGAGTAAGGGAGAAGCTAACAAGAGTCCATCCGGATGCCCATCCCTCAGCCAGAGGCCACAGCCCCTGCCCGCCGGGGGAGCCAGACACTCCTCTTCCCCAGGCAGTACGCGGACCTGCTGTGCTCAGGGCACCAGGCAGTGACATCCAGAAGGATGGCTCCCCACCAGCCACGTGCATCCATACCTCTGGTTATAACTCCACCACACGACCCTGCCCACAGCGCCCCCCAAACACCACACAGACACCACACACACACACACACACACACACACACACACACACACACACACGATTCCAGTAGAGAAAATGCTCCAAGGGCTTAGACTCCAAGCCTGGGTGATAACCCCAGGAGCCATAGCTTCGACACATAAAACGGTGGTGGTCACTGCCATTCCCATAGCAGTGCCATTCCTGGTGGCCCGGGGACTGAGAGCCTAAAGGTCCGTTTGCCACTGGTGCAAGGGTACCAGCCACCCAGACTCAGGCCCCTTGCCTCCCTTGGGAAGTGACCAAGACACACACCCCCGCCACTCCCCAGGCCCCCTGTCCCCAGACCTCAAACTTTGCCTTCCCACACTCCTACAAAGGCCCACAGAAGACCTAAGCCAGCCACAGATGTACCCACATGCACACAGACGGACGTGCACGCAGGCGAATGTTCAGAAGTGTCCTACCCAGCCCTGCACAGGCTCAACGGTCAGGCGGAGGCAGGCCTGCCATCCACAGCAAACAGCAGCAGCCGTGCCATTCTCTTCCCGAGCCAAACTAGGAAGAACTGAGGCCAGCTTCCCCGTGCTGGGCCAGGAGCCTGGCTGTTCCCCGTTGCCTCCCCCTGCCCCCTAGAATCCTCCCTCACAGACATCTGACTCAACCCCAGACTCTGTCCCTAGGCCCTCCAGGCCTGGCGCTGCCATCCCCAGGCAGCCAAACCCAAAGCCTCACCCACACCCTGAGAACCAAGGTTGCTGGCCTCACTCCAGAAGCACTGAGCGCCAGGGCCCCACATCCTCAGGCCTCTGGGCTGGGAGAGAGTCAGTGTGGGTGGAACCCCCAAAGATTCCCATTCATACTCAAGCCAGGGATCCCCTGGACCCACCATCCCCAGATGGACTGTTTGGAGAGCATCCCCTTAGAGGAAGTAACTGGAAGTTAACACGGGCCACAGTTAGGGGTTTGGCCACCCTCAGGGAGGCATGGCAGCTCCAGACACATCTGATGGGTGGGGGAGCAGCTGGGACCTGGGGGAGGGGAGGGAGCATGGGGGCTTCCAGGCCCACACTTCTGCCCTGCCTTCAGCTCAAGCTGCTTGCTTCTTAAGGCAGAGAGCATGAGGCAATGGCCTTTCAGGGGTCAAGTGAGGACTGAAGAAAGAATGGACCAAGGCTCCCACAGACAACTGCCCCTGGATGGGGCTCCTGCCCGAGCCCTGGGGGCTGTGTGGGACCACACACACAGCATGACCCTGCCCCTCCCCGAATCTGCACCAGCAAGACCAGCACGGCGCCAGTGCACAAATGCACACTCTTGGGACAAACCCGGGACTCAAGGCCTGGATCCACAGACCTCAGCTTACAGGGGTCAGGCCCTGCTCTGCGACCAGCTGCTTACCGTATGGCCTTGGCCCAGGTTTGTAACCCCCCTTGACTTCCTGTCCCACAGACAGAATACTGAAGCTTATTTAAGCCAAATCCTGGGTCCTCACCTGTGGGTGGGATTCTCCCCCCCGCCACACACACACCTGTTCCCCAACTAGGAGGAGCGCAGGGAGTTCAGGCGTGGAGGGGGGGATTCTCAGACACACTCCCAAACCACCTCCAACTGCCCTGAGCTGCTCCCCACTGACAGAAGCCCCTGGGGGCAGAGAGGTGACTCCCAGGAGAAGCCTGCAGAATAACCAGCCTGGGGGGGTGGCTATGCAGCCACCAGCACCTCACGCCCCAGGGAAGCGGTGATCCAGGTGGCTGAGCTCCATCTGCCCTCATCACCATCCGGTGGCCCCTGACCTCACACTCTCCTCAGCCTCAGTCTCCAAATCTTGACCCCGGAAGCAGCCCAAGCCTCCCTCCCCCCACACAGTGTCCACGCCAGCCCACAGCAAGGAGCATTAGGGTCCCAGATCTTTTCTGGCAGGCCTCTCACTGTCCCACCATGTTCCTCTCCTCCCCGTTCACCCACCGTCATCCTCTCTGGGCACCCATTTCATCCCTGTTCTCCCTCTCCTCCTTTTGTATTTAGAGCCAGGACAGTGGGCCACAGAAGCCTTGGGAGAGGGGAAGCCCTGGCAAGAAAAACACTGTCCACCCAGGCCCAGCAGGCCTGGAGGAGAGCAAGCAGGGGCCAGCAGTGGGATGAGCAGAGCTGCGGACCCCACGGCTCCCCAACCCGTCCTGCTTCTCAGAAGCCCTCTCCCGGCCCGGCCTGGGAGCCAGGGTCCTCCAAGCCGCACCCAACTTGCCAGCGCCTGTCTCAGTGCCCCAGCCCAGGGAGGGAAAGGGAGTGGCTGGGGGGGTGGTCACCTACCTCCTGGGCCACCAGGCTGGAGATGCGCACGGCCCGCCTCACCCGGCCTTTCTGGGCCCTGGGCTGCAGAGCCCCTGTCCCGCTCGCCTTCCCTGCTGGGGCCGCCATGGAGGACTTGGCTCCCCCCAGCCTGACTGCCCTGGAGCCCGAGGGCCCGGCCAGCGCCTCACCTGCACCCCAGCAGCAGTCCCAGCCCAGGCTGCGCCCCAGAGGCTGGCGGCCTGGCTTCCAGGGCAGCCTCTGGCATGAAGCCAGGGTTGCTGGAGCTGGGCCCCGGGGCCGGGGTCACCCTGGCAGTGAGTGTGGACAGCAGCCCACCTGGCTCGGGCTGCCCATGGCCCCCTGGTGCGGGCCCCGCTGCCAGGGTGCTGCGCTCTGCCCGCCGCCAGCCCAGCAGCAGCGCCGCGGTCNCCCTGTCACCGCAGATTAATGGTCTCCCCAACACCCCCGCCCCGCCGGTCCAGTGCCCAGCCAGCCAGAGTCAGACAGACACCCAGAGATGGAGAGACCGCCTGGTGACAGGCAAAGCCAGGAACACACACGCACGCCGCTACATACAGACCACGCACAGACCACACCACGACAGGCACACGCTGTGGGCCCCAGCAGCAGGGCAGACACCCGGGCTCCAGGTGGAAAGAGAGGCAGAGGCAGGAGGGGGAAAGGGGTAGGCAGGGGCTTGGGGTGAGGGGGAACATTCTGGAGTCAAGGCCAAGGGGCTGGAGACCTGGCAGGAGCCCAGAGAGCCAGAGGCAGCGGGAGCAGGGCCAGGAGGAGGGCCGAGGAGGCTGGCAGCGACAACAGCACAACAGCGAGCGAAAGGGGGCAGCTCCCTTGCCCAGGCCAACTCAGGGAGCTACTGTGCAAGGGGCAGGAGGGAGCCACGGAGACTGAGGCTCAGCAGGTGTGGGACAGTGGCCCCCACTGTCCCAGGCTCCTCACCTACTGCAGGGATCCCCACTCCTGACCCTCTCCCCTGACCCCACCCCCAAAGCCAGGACATGAAGAAGGAGTTGGACCGGGCCGCAGGGGTGGTGCCACCAATCTTGCTGCCCAGAGGGGCCAGGAGACCAGGCCCCAGACAGCATTGGGCAATGCCCCCAAAGGCTGGCGGTCTTCTCTGGCCCTGGATTTGGGGACCTCATCCCTATGTATCTGTGCACCCACCATCATACGCTCCCCTCCTGACATGGGAAGACAACTCCCCTGTCCCATGGTTTGGGGACAGGGATGGGCACCTCCAAACCATTCTGGCCCTAGCATAGGATCCCCACCCTCCACCTAGCTTATCACATTGGCCTAGAAGAACTGGGGACCCTGATCTTGATCTTAGTGGCCCCTTCTAATTTGAAGTCTCCCATAGGTCTGCCCCTACTCTGCCCCATACCTCCTTCACCACACCCTGTGAGCAGACCCCATCACACCCCTGCGACTGCCTTCTCCGGCCCACCCTGCCTCAACTGCCCTGTCCTCCCTGTGCCCCGTCAACCTGTTCTCTGTATCTGTCCTGTCCCAAGTTCCTTTCCCTTCCTCTCTTTTCTTCCCCTCCCCTCCCCTCTTCTCCCCTGTAGTCTCCCTTTCTCAGGACCTCTCAGACTTGTTCTCTCTCATCCCAGTTCTGGAACTCCCCCACCCCCACCTCCAGCCAATGGGTCTGCCCACCCTCAAGAGGCCATTACTGACTGGACCCCTCCACCACCCTCCTTTGACCACAGCCCACTCCCACCCCCCTCTAAGCTCCTCCAAGGTGAGAGGAGAGGAAAGGAGCCAAGCACCTACCTGGGTGACCTTCTCAGTGACATTGTGGGTCCGCTCCTTTATCTTGGGTGCTATGATCTCCCGGTCACTGGTGGGCGAAGCCAGGAAAGGGTCCCCCTTGAGGTCCACAAAGTTGAGGGTGATTTGGGGAATCTTGCTAATGGTACGGTAGCGCACGAGGTCGGAATCTGACGTGGAGTTAAGCAGGCCGCCGCGCAGGGGGTGCATGGCCCCTGGAGTGGTGGGGAAAGTCGGGTCAGGGGGGCAGGCGGGGGTGTACAGCCCAGGGGTGGAGGGGAGAGTCGGGTCAGGGGGGCAGGCTGAGATGGAGACCAGGCCCTGTGTGAACCAGGCCACGGGATACCGTGAGTCAATGAGGTCAACTCAGGAGACAGGCCGTCACTGAGAAACAAGGCCAGAGTCCTGCCCACTGGAAGGAAGCATGCCATGGTGCAGCTAGGAGAGGACGGAGGGAGAAGATCCTGCACAGGATCTGTTCAGTGGGCACCGGTGGTAGCCGGTCCCAGAGGCCTCTCCGGCCCTTCACACTCCCCATGGCCATCCCTGCTCCAGGCCATCCTGGGAAAGCAGCTCCAGCAGCCAGCAAAGGCTCTGTGAGTGGAAGAATGTAATGGGATGAATGGACATTTAATGGAGTAAAAGGCCACTTAATGGGATTAAGTAAGTGCTTAATGGGATTTCCATCTCCCAGGCACACAGGCCGGGGCTGAGAGGGGGGAAGCTGAGGGCCCCGAACGGGGCAGGCCTGGCGGGTGGGGAAGCGTCGGGGCAGCTCCCGCAGGCTCAGGCTCACCGGTGCTGGCGTGGCGCGGTGGCGGGGGCAGCCCCGTGCGCATGGCTTCGATGTCGTCCGCAGACGAGGCGCGGCGCACGCTGGCGCAGCTCTCCCGGGAGCGCGTCCGGGCCAGGCTGCAGCTAGAGCCCGAGGCGTCGGGGTTGAGGCTGTGCGCCCGGGGTGACGGGTGCATCTCGGGCGCCCTGGCAGGCGGGGAGCCAGAGCCCACCAGCGCGCGCCGCTCCTCTGCGGGCCCGAGCCCTGCCACGTGGTTGTCCATGGCCGGCACCTCGTCCAGGGCCAGCGACTCACGGCTGGGCGCCGCAGGCGTCAGGTCCACATCCACCACCACGGCCCCTGGGGCGCCCGCACTGCCTGCACCGCCTGGCCGCACCGAGGACTCCCGGGCGGTCAAGGCCAGCAGCGCAGGCAGCTTCAGGCGGAAGGTCTTGGCTCGGCCTGCGGGGAGAGGAGAGGCACGTGGCCACGGGACTGCCAGGGGAACAGCCCAGAGCAAGGAAGCCTGGGAGCTGGAGCCCCCGCCACGAGGGGAGGGAGGTGGGGAAGCGGGAGCCCCGGCAGCTGACACCCCTTCACCCCAACTCCCACTGCACAGAACTCAAGCTTCAAAAAACCTCTGGAACACAATCTCATCTAAGGCTCGGACCACAATAAACTACCATTTCTTGAGCCTCACAGGTCATGGTGGGCTCTCCATAAACTATGCGTGACTCACAACTGTGCTGGTGGGTATCATTCTCCCCAGTTTAGACTCGAGTTGTGTTGCGAGCTAGAGGTCACACAGTAAGTGGCAGGGCCTGCATCTGCATGGAGGAGTGATGCTGTGGCCTTCCGGCCATAGCCTGCCATACCCCACCGCCTTGTAACCGGTCCCTGGAGAGCAGGTAAGGCCGGTGTTGTTAATATTGCCTTCCTGGAGCTTGAGCAACCAAGAGGTGAAATCTTTTGTCAAGACTCGGACAGAAAAATCAAAATTAAACCCAAAAAGGATGCCATGGGGGAGGAGAGAGCCTTTGTATTATGGGAGAATGAGATGAGGCCTCCTTGTCTCCGGCCATGGTAAGCATTCCCCTCAAATCCTCTTCCCAATCAGCCAAGGCCAGAGCAGAACAAGGCCCAGGGGCCAGAAGCAGCACAGGGAGGGAGCTGAGTCCCTGAGAGCCAGAGCCTTCTGATGAGCAGGGAAGCCACTCCGAGGTGGCCAGGGCCATGTGAGAAGGCTAAATGCCCTGCTCCTGGGACTTGACACAGGACTGCTCCAGGAGATGCTGTGGTAGGAACCCAAGCAGGTAAGGCAGGGAAACCAGGGGCATTCCTGTCCCAAGGACCTGTGAATCTGGGCTCAGTCCATCACTCCACTCCTGTCTGTCCATCCTGAGCCAGACGGGACTAGGCCATATCCTTGGTGTTCTCTTCCCAACCTCTGAAAGGAGCACCCCCCAACACCCCTTCCTGCAGAGCGCTGGCCTTGGGGAGCCTCGAGGCCTCAGGAAAGGGACCTGAGAGCACGGCTGCACTTACCTGGGGCCAACCAACTGCTGGTGGGGCCACGGTGATTGGTGTCATGGGCCGGGGACCCCACCATGTCCTTTTCCATCACCACCTCAAAGTTGAGGATAAACATGATGACAGCTCCATCTTCGTTCTTCACGGGCACCACGTCCACCAGACACAGGAAGCAGCTCCCTGCAGAGCAGAGGACGTGGCCACTGTGGCACCAGGGCCCCTCAGGTGGGCAGAGCAGAACCTGATGGCACCGGGCCACGCCTACCCCACGGCCCCCATACCCATTTCCTGGCCCCTCCTCCACAGTGTCTCCTGCCCGGACCCCTCCTCCAGCCATGTGCCTGCCACTCTGAGCTCTTTCCCTCTATCTGTCCACTCCAGCGTGCTGCTCCTTGCGAGGGCCTCTCCATTTGTCCCTCCCTAGCCTCTTGATCTTTCCTTGCTGTCCCTTGTACCAGGCAGTCTAGCCCCATAGGGAGGCCCACAGACTTCAGGCCCAGGACCTTGAGGCTCCCATTCCAGCCCTGCTGCTTCATCACTTAGCCTTTTTTTTCCTCCCTTTATTATTTAGCCTCCCTGTGCCTCATCTTCCCTCTGAAATGAGAATGATAATCGCTCGTTTCTCACGCGTTGTAAAGATGAAACAAGTCAGTACGGGCCAAGTGCCTAGGACAATGGCTGGTGTGGCCTGGACACGGTAGAGGGGTTAGCAGTCCCTCTGTCTCCAACTCTGCTCTCCCCACGTTAGCACCGCATGCTATGCCCGTCCATGGTAAGGTGAGTTCAGAAGTTGAGGGCAAGGGTCTCAAAACCATGACCGCAATTTGGTATTGGCGCACTATCCAAGCGTGGGACTTAGTGTTTCACAAAGGACCGGTCTGTGACATAGAGAAATAAAGTGATCTTTCAACAAAGAGTTGAGGAGCACTGCTTCTAGAACTTTCATTTCTGTTTCTCATTTTTCTCTCTTGTTCCTTGACTTTTTTCCTCCCCTCCCATTCTCTCTCTCTCTCTCTGGCCACCAGAGCCCCTATTCCAGGTGAGGTCTGTCCCCCAGGCCAGCTGCACCCAGTCCACCTCTGCTCCTTGTCCAGAACACCACCCCCTCACCCCTCTCTCTGTCGCTTTCTGAAAGTGACCCTGGCAGTCTCAGCCTCTGCCTAAGGCCCAGTCCAGAACCCCCACAGGAAGCCCTCCTAAATGAAACACCCTGTCCCTTCTTCTTTATGGACCCTACAGGGACCACACATGTTCCTCATGTCCCTCTCTCTCTGGGGCAGAGACTTCTTTCCTTGCCTTGGCTCACCCGTGCTCATCTGTCTTCTCTGAACTGTAGGGGTCTAACTCCCCAGTGTCTGCATACCCTCTGAAGGGCCTAGCACCTAGAACAATGCACCAGGAGCAGGCCCTGGCAGCAGGTGTAAGGGATGGCGTACTGCTGACAGTGGGGGGGGGTCAAGAAGGAGAAGCGTGGAGAGCAAGTGTGGGTGGTGAACTGAGTCAAGGAAGAGGCCAACAAACTTGGAGCTGGCAACCTCGGACTCAGGCTAGTGCTTGATGCCTGCCAACGAGGCGCTGGGGGCTGAGCCTCAGCTGAGCAGGCCAGGCGCAAAGGGCCTGAGTTCTGAGAGATGCTCCCTGGCTTGGGGAGGACTAGCTGGGGACAAGGCCAGGAGAGGCAGGCTGATCGGCACGTCTAAGGGCTGTGGGATCAAGCTAGCAGAAGGAGATCCTCTGACACCAACTGGAAAAGGACAGTACTAGGTTGAGGGGGGCTGGGCCAGGGGAGGGGCTGGCCGGGAATTCTCCGCCCCACCCCGAAGCCCTTCCACTCACCGCATCCTGGCCCTCGCGGCTTGGCCTGTGGGACCTGAACTGGGGGCTCTGTCTGGGTCTCCCTCCAGCAGCTGTCCCCTGACCTCCGGCCTCTGACATGGCCTGGCTGAAGCCAGGCTGTGGTGTTGGGCGCCGCAGGGGGCCGGGCCCAGCTGGAGACCGTTTGGCACCCAGACAGCCCGCCTAGAGTTTATGCCCTAATATGGTGATGGCCGGCAGCGGCCTGAACAGGGACTGGCCCTCATCAGGACTAAGGAGAGGCCAGAGACCAGGAAACCTGAGCCCTGGAGACCCCCAACACCCACCCCTGGTGCCCCAGTGATCCAGGCTCCTGATTCTCATTCCTCGCATGGAAACTCATCTCAGAGAAGTCCACGAGTCTGGAACCCAGATGAGCCCAACCCTTCAGGATGGCCTGGGGATTCTGCCCCCAACACAGAGCCCCAGGAGTCTGAACCCCGGCCTCAATTGCCCAAGCCCACTCCGCTTAGGCTTCTCTGCATTCTGCATCTCAGGCAGCCCGGGACCCTGGCATCCCAAACTGCCACCCCACCGCCTGCCGGGGCTGTAGAAACTCCAGCCGAGAGACCCCTCGCGGTACAGACCAGCTCCCACTCCAGACATACACTCACACAAAAAGCCCCCTTGGCCCTCTCCCTTTGTCGACATTCAAGGAATTTTTCCTTTCAAATAACCCTGTCAAAGCCCTGGTTATTCCAAAAATGTGAACTGGAGCCCTGCCTGAGGGCTGCGGGGATGAGGGTGGGGAGGTAGGCTCCAGCTGCTATTTTCAAGGGGACATGGACGGAAGGAGAGCCGGTGGCCCCAAGTCAGCCAGGGCTCTCTGGGGCCCCACCTCCCACCGCCCTGCTGGGTGGGCTGGGTCCTCCACGGACTGCCCCATCACCCATCCCCAGCTCTTCGGCCATCCCGTCACTGGCTGGCATTGGGGGGGTGGGCGTCGCTGAGGACAGCCGAAGGGCAGACAGGACCGGGGTGAGGCACAGAAACGGCCAGAGCTGGGCATCGGCACAGAGCAGACTGCAGCTGTGGGTGGTGGGGCTCTGACCTTCACACAACTTCACGGCAGAGAAGAAACGTCCAGAGTCCGCGGCTCAGCTGCCTCCGGGGGAGCCCGGGGCTGGCACTGCGCACACACAGGATGGTAACTCACCCTCCCCTAGCCCCGCGCCTACCTACCCCCGGTCCTGCCCATCGCTCTGCTCCGCTTCCTCTTCCGACCTTGGTCTGCCCCCAGGGCAGGCAGCTCCCCCTGGAGCTGAGGCGGACAGGGCCCAGAGCTGGGCCGGCTGCAGTTCCGCCTAGAGCCACTCTGTGGCAGGCACGGCCCGCTCTCCAAGGCCACCGGCGCCAGGAGCGCGCCAGGAAGGGACAGACTGGAAGGGAGCAGCAGGAACCCCACACCGCCCACAGAAAGGCCAGGAGGCTCCCCGACGCAAAGGGAGGGCGCAAGCTGTGCAGTCAGGTGGCCCCGGCTCATTGCTTCAGAATGACCTTGGGCAAGTCACCTGCCCTCGGCAAGCCTCCGGTGCTCCTCGGTGACACGGGAAGATCATGCCCACCCCACAGGGCTGGAGGGATGAATGGCATGATATATATGTGAAGCAGGAGCTGGGCCCAAGGGAGGACTTGATAAATGGGAGAAGGAGGAAAGGGAGAGGCCCCTGGGCCAGCCTGGGTTCACGTGGTTGACGCCGAAGAATACCCCTCTCACATCCTCCCCAACCCCCAGCCCCAGCTGAAGGCTCCTGAAGGCTGGCCATCCAGCCTTCGCCTGCCTCCTGGAGCTCGGGGCACCCTGGGCCCTGTGAGGATGGACACGAGGAACGGGGAGGCCATCAGTGATCGACTGCCATCCTCTGGCAGGCTCCTCTGTGCCTCGGATCCTAATGGCCCATGGAGGTCACACAGCACCCCACGAGTCACTAAGGAGGGGAGAAGGTATGGGGGGACACATTCCAAGCACAGAAGGTACAGTTCCTCCCGACCCCCTGCCGTCATCCACCAGCACACAACACTGGCCAGCTTTCGCTGGTGCCACCCCACACCCAGGAGGGCGCCCAGGGGCAATGTCCCTGCCATGCTCCCAACCCATCCAAGGGTCTGGGACCCCACCCACAGTCCCAAACCCCATTTCCCGCTTCTGGGCACCCCCAGCCTTGGCGCAGCTCCAGGCTTGGCTTCAACAGGGGCAGGCCTTTTCTTCCAGGGCAGCACGGGGAAAGGGAGGACTGCAGGTGACCCTGAGTGTCCCTGGACAGACTCCTCAGGTCAGAGGCTCTGGTTGCTCATCTATAAACTAGATGTCGGGGCGCCTGGGTGGCGCAGTCATTAAGCGTCTGCCTTCGGCTCAGGGCACGATCCCAGGGTGCTGGGATCGAGCCCCACATCGGGCTCCCTGCTCTGCTGGGAGCCTGCTTCTTCCTCTCCCACTTCCCCTGCTTGTGTTCCCTCTCTTGCTGGCTCTCTTTCTCTGTCAAATAAATAAATAAATAAATAAATAAATAAATAAATAAATATTTTTAAAAATAAATAAATAAAAAATAAACTAGATGTCATCCCGGCTCCTTGGAGCGTGGCTCTTCGTTCCCCACACACGTTCCCTGAACACACACATGTGAGCATTTAGGGCGTCATGAACAAGACAGGCCTGGCACCTGCCCTCACTGAGTCAAGGAGTCAGAAGGACCCCAATTCAGAGCCCAGCATGAGATGGGGGAAGAGAGAGACACTCAAAGAGAGGAGCCCACAGAGCCGAGCTGATCTGCCCCAGCCAGCAGCTGGGGAGACCCGGGCAACTGCTGTGTGACTGTGGGCAGGTCACCCACCTCTCTGAGCTTCAGTCTCCCTGTGTGTGCTGCAGGGACAAGTGATTCCTGCCCTGGGTGCCAGATGAAATGACAGATGGCCTTGTGGAAGCATCTAGAGCTGTAACGAGGCAGGGTGCCGGGTCCCTGCAGGGAAGGTGACCTCAGGGAGGCAGTCATCCTCACCCTGGTCGCCTCCCTGCCTGGCTCCCGGCAGGAGAAGCTGGGCCCAAAGTCACACTGAGGGCAGGAGGCTGGGGCTCCAGTCCTCCCTGTCCGCCCCCAGGCAGAGAGGCTGTCTCCGGCGGCCCAGGGCTGTGCAGTGTCAGGTTATATTTAGCCTGGTGGCGGCGACAGGAAGATGCAGCGGGAGCTGCTCCTGGCCAGGGGCCACCGTGTCGCTCACACCGCTCTCAGGGGCAGCTGGGGGCCTAGGGAAGGCCAGGGACATTGCAGGCCCAGGGGACAGAGTAGGGAAGCCTGAGAGGCCAACCAGTGAGTGTATGTGTGTGTGTGACAGAGACAGAGACAGAGAGTCCTCTGCCCCTGAGCCCAGGAGCTGAGCAATGCAGAATGCCCACAGCAGGGCAAGAATTGGGGAGCCATGACACAGACACCTCCACCGGCCCTTCCAGCTTGACATCTCCCAGGGATTTATAGGGTCATAGAGAGGGCCTCAGGGGCCTCTGTGCAGTGGTCCAGACCACCCCCCCACACACAAACCCACTGCATGTGGTCTGCCTGGGCCGCTTTCCCCAGGGACACTGGAGCAGCCTCAAGAGAGGAAGAGTCCTTTCTAGACAAGCTCTGGGTCCCAGCCCTGTCGACTTCCTGGGACACAGCCACATGTCTATAAACTGGGAGCCATGACCTTGCCCTGCCCCCAGAAGGCTTGGGAAGGTGAAACAAGGCCATGTTCACGTGGGGAAGGCTGCTCTCCAATTCCATTCTCTTTCCACTCCTCCAAGCTTTCCCTTCCCCCCCCCCTTACTTCCTGGGGTCTGCCCCTCCACCTCCACCCCCATCGGAACCCTTCAGAATCCCCCTGATCCCAACCATGTCAGACCTTTCAGCCCGCCCTCCCGTCCCTGCTGGGGCCCCCGTGCTCCCTCAGAGCCCCTTCAGTGCACCCCAGCTTCACCTGGCACTCCCACTCCCCAGAGTCCCCAGCGTGCTCCCCTCCAGCTCCTGCCATCCTGCCAGGACCCGCAGGACTCCCCTCTGCAAAGACGTTACTGACTGCTCCATCTGGCCCCCATGATGTTTCTCTTTGAGAATTTCTAAAACTATATCCCTAATTTAGGAGATAATTGTATACTGGCATCTGGGGTGAGCTTCCTTCTTCCTGGCACCCCCACCCAAGATGGAGCCCTGAGGCCAAGGCCGGGCTGGCTTCACAGGAGGTACCGGGTAAGCAGGTGTTCAAGGACTGGTCCTCGGGGTGGTGACCTGCACTTAGGTGGGTGTGCACAGGGCAATCTCCCCACCCTCCAAGCTCCGTTTCAGACCCAGGGAGACTAACTGGCTTTTCACAACAGAATCTGCCCATTTCAAACCCATCCTGAGTCTTGACTGTAGTTGGAACCACTGTGATAATCATGTCTTTTGTGGATACGCTATTAAATCTTAACACAATGGAGGGGCGCCTGGGTGGCTCAGTCGGTTAAGTGTCTGCCTTTGGATCAGGTCATGATCTCAGGGTTCCAAGATCGAGCCCCATGTCAGGCTCCCTGTTCAGCCAGGAGTCTGTTTCTCTCTCTCCCTCTGCCCCTCCCCCTGGTCGTGCTCTCTTTCTAGCCCTCTCTCTCTCTCTCTCTCAAATAAATAAATAAAATCTTAAAAAAAAAAAAAAGAATAGAATAGAATAGAACAGGAAGACTGGTGGCCCAGGAACCAAGACAGGGGACCAGAGCAGGAGCCTCAAAGGCATGGTGTTTCTGAACCTCAGACCCTACTGGCACTCTTCACTGTGACTCCCACAGAGCCTGCCACTGGGCAGTAAGGGCACACAGCCAAGGTCCAACACGAACAACCTGGGGTTCCTGCCCGCCTCCAGGGCTCTGCAATGCAAGCTTCTAGAACTCTGCATCCACCTTGGCTCCCAGCGTACCCCAGAGAGCCAGGGGATGCCTTGAGAACACCCATCCCAATTCCAGCTCTCCTGTCGGTCACCCACACAGCCACGGCTTCTCAATCATCGCTGGGAGAGCTGTAATCCCTCCAGGACTCCCCCAGCTCCCAGGATGCTGGGACACTCCAAAGAACAAATGCAAGTGCGCGTGGAACGTTCTGAGAAGTCAGATCCAATGTTCCACCAGCAAGCCACGCGGCAATGACCCACACATAGACAGAGAAAACCGGCATCATCTGCAAATGATAGGATCATCTCCCCAGAGAATCAACAAAATCAACAGATAAACAATTAGAACAAATAAGAGAACTCCGTGAGGCTGCCAGATGCAAGGTCAGCCACAAAACACACAGCATTTCTCTCCACCGGCACAAAGCTATTAGAATAGGTGGTCAAAAATAAGGTCTCTTTCGTAATAGCATCAGAAACTGTAAAGTAACTAAAATTGACCAAGAATGCACTAAGCCTCGGGGCAGGGTGGGGGGGTGCTTTAAACTAATAAAGCGTACAGAAATGATCTGATAAATGGAGAGACCGTCCAGGCTCTTGGTCGGGACAAATATTATATAGATGTCAATTCTCCTCAAATTAATCTATACAAATAATCTAATTCCAATCAAGATTCTAGTGGGGGTTTTCTTTCCAGGAACTCCAGAAACTTGCTCTAAACTTCATAAAGAAGAAGAGAAGTCTGCAAATACCTAAGTCAATCTTTAAAAAGGAGAAGAAAAAGGGAAGATTTGCCTTTCAGATTAAGACATACTAAATGCCATAGTTGTTGTTCTAGTGTGGTTTTGATGCAAGAGCAGACAAATAAATGTTTGGAACAGAACAGAGAGCTCAAAGACAGACCCGTGGATAGATGGGCAATTAGCTTACGATACAGGTGGCCCCACAAATCGCTGGAAAAGAACAGGCTATTTACTAGGTATGTTGGGAAAATTGGCTCACTACGTGGAAAAAAATACAACTTGATCCCCACTTGACACCACAGACAGAGGGAGGCTCAGGATGGACGAAAGCCGACCGAGAAAGGTAAAACAATTAAATTACTAGAAGAAACTGGACCCCTCTGCAACCTCGGGATGGTGAAGTATTTCTTAAACAAAACTTCCAAAGCCCAAAGCTAAAAATCAATTAATTTGTATCACTATGAAGTGTCTTTGTTGGATAAGTTTAACAGATGACAGAATGGGAGAAGATATTTGCAAAATCTCATTTCAACAGGAATTAATATCTAGAATCCATATATTGAATATTTAACGGTAAGCATTTCTTTTTCTGGAATACAAAAGCAACTCCTGCAAATCACCGAGAACAAAAGACAGCAGCTTCACTAGAAAAGTGAGCAAGGATACAAGCAGGCAACTCACAGGGAAGTCAACACGAAAGGCGATCGAGCCGGAGATGCCGGGACTCACACAATATCAAAGAAATGCAAATTAAAGCAGCAAATTATCACTCTCACCTCTTAGATTGGCAAAAATTAGAAAAGTGGATAACGCCAAGTGTGGCAGGGCTACGGCGGCGGGGGGGGGCGGACTAGGAACCTGGTGCTCCATTTAGGAAAGTGGTGATGGGGGGCGTCATGCTGGTGCCCCATCTGACAGTGCTTAGTTGAATCAAGTGTCCACGTACCCCGCGATCCAGCAGTTCCACCCCTGGGGATGCATCCCAAAGACCTCCTCACACGAGTCCAAAAGGAGCCACGGCTGAGGATGTTCACTGTAACATTTTCCTGGAGGAAATCTGGAGATGGCTGCCCAGGAGAGCGGGCAGGTAAACTGAGGTGGGTACACATCACAGAGTACGAAGCTACGGGGACGCCTGGGTGGCTCAGTCGGTTGAGCGTCTGACTTCGGCTCAGGTCACGATCTCAGGGTCCTGGGATCAAACCCCGTGTGGGCTCCCTGCTCAGCGGGGAGTCTGCTTCTCCCACCCCGGCTGCCCCTCCTCCCACTCGTCCTCTCTCTCAAATAAATAAATAAAATCTTAAAAAAAAAAAAAAACTATGAAGCTACAGACTAGGTGCCAAGTAACAACCTGGATAGACTCAAAGGCTTACTCCCGTGTAAGAACAGGGAACAGCAGAATATAATATATAGCACATACCATGTACGCAAGTTACACCTATATGTATCCAGACGAAATACACATTTTGTGAGAACATAGGCAAACAACACATTCACAGTAAGTTCGTCTGAATGGTTGCCGAAGGGAAGGGTAAATGGACCGGGGAGCGAGATAAAAAGAAAAGTGAAATGAAAGAGAAAGAACAAGAACAGGAACACAAACACGGCTTTGGTGATTTGAGGCAGAGGCAGGAGCTGGGGCCAGCAGAAGCCTAGGGAAGGACGGGGAAAGGCAAGCACGGGTCTCAAGCAGGGGGCAGGGCATGGAGGGGAGCACTGCAGGGAACACAGATGCTGGCCAGGACCTGGGGACACACGGCTTATGGCCAAGCAGGTGCAAGTCTGGAACCAAGCCAGACACTGTTCCAAGTCACTGACTCCCAGTACAGGGCTTCTGCAATACAGCACACTGCCCACCTCGTCCATTCCATTCATTCGTTCGTTCACTCGTTCATTCATTCAGCTAGTATGTACGGAGCTCCAGGGAGCACTAGACCCGGATACAACAGAGAACAAAACACAACTGCTCTCCGCCCTCATGGAGATTATACTGTAGTGGGGGGAAATCAGACGTGCCCCCTCATCCAGAACTTGAGTGAGGGACAATATGGGCCAAGGAGGAGACACTTCCTGGCCCTCAGGGTGCTTCTTGTCCAGCAGACGTGTGACCCAAGTGGAGAGGGGTCTGTTCGAGGCCAACCACAGTTCACAGCATGGAGATCTTCATGGGCCCCTAGACTAAGGACAGGAAGGGACTTGGGGCGACAGCAGCTCATCCAGAGTCTCTCCCATTCTTGTCACCTGTCCCAGGTGTCCCAACAAGCCCCCTCTTCAGGCCCTCCTCCCCAGGTCAGGGAGGGAAGTTTCTCTGAAAGTCCCTCACACTAAAGAGCTGATTTCCACATTCCTCCCTGCATGAAAGAGGGTGATGAGAGAGAATATGTTTTTCAAAAACAAGGCTCATTCTCCACCCAAGCCAAAGGTTCGTTCCCCTGATGGAGGCATTTTGGGCACCAAGGGAGATGTTTAAGTGCAAAAGGGCTTTCTTGGAAACCTTCAAGTCACACTGTCCTGGAAGCCACTTCTGGGCAGCAAAGAGGCTGAGTCTCACCCCATCTCACACCCCCACGCTGGCCCTCCCGATGCCCACAGCCCCCCTCCCCAGAGCCCAAGGCCACCGTCAAACTCTGCTCTCACTGCAGATGACGACGCTCTGCACAAATATTTACATAGCTCCTCTCCGGGGGCTACGGCAGACACAACACGGAGGAGCCGCCCTCCCAACACTCTCCAGACCCCAGAGCAGGCCAGAAGTGGTGGACACCCTCCGTCCTGGCAGACTACCTCACCCCTGGGCTGGGGCTGGGACAGGAAGCTCCCAAGCAGGCCAGGGCACCCTAGTCCAGCTCAGGAACCCTTCCCTGGACCCCTTGGAGAGAAAGTACTGGCTGGGGACAGCAGGGCCCCTCAGGCCCCTGTGCCTGGCTCCTGGCGACCATGCAGGGGCAGGGGCTCTCACTGGTCCCATATCCAAGCCACCCAGGCCCTGAATGGAAGGCCCAAGGCAGAGGGAGCCCCCCTGGGAAGGATGCTACCTGGGTCCACCCTCATTCGCCAGGTATCACTCTGCTCTGCTCCCATCGCAAGGATGCAGGACACACCTAGGCCCCCACCTCTGTCTAACCTGCCTAGGCACCCAATCTATCCAGGGACTCCTTCACCAGCAACGTGGCTGATGGGGATCTAGGGTCTGAGGATCATGACCCTGCAGGGCAGAGGGGGTGGGTGTCTGAGCCTGGGGAGGGGTCAGCCTTGATGGAGTAGGGAGAAGTGGGGGAGTATCACAGCGAGGAGTCTGATTTCAGGGGACAGGGAGGAAACAGGGAAATGGCCTGGGGTATGTGGAGGGTGGCTGGTGCCAGAAGTGTCTGCCCATGCCCCTGGGAAGCTGAGGTCTGAGTCTGGGGACCACAGACCAGTGGGTGGGGTGCCACCACTGGGGCTCTGGCTCCCCATGGGCACTAGGGACACTGAGGAGCAGGCTGGCCCCATGGTCTCCACCCCTCCCCCAGCCCACAGCTCAGCTGTTGCAGTGGGGGCCCTCTGACCCTGTTACCACAGCAACCGGCCTGCAGCTGGAGTGGAGAAGCCGACAGACTCTTCTCTAGAGACACCCCCATCCCCACCCACGCACAGGCTCCTGGGGACAGAGGGACATGGAGACCAGGCCAGAACACACAGAGGTACGGGGAGCCAGAGAGAGTTCCAGCTACAGCCCAGAGGGGCAGAGGAAGATCAGCAAGAGGAAGACTCAGGGGTGCTGAAGGGAGGGAAGAAGAGAGACAGGTGCAAGGAGAAGGAGGTAAAGACCAAGGGGGCAGGAGTCCGTAGGGAGGCCAACGCTGGGAGAGGAAGAGGGGCAGAGACCAGGAGCACAGGCAGACCGGCTGAAGAGCAGTCAGAGGATGAACTGGGTGGGAGGCGGGGCACAGACAGATGAAAACAAAGAGCAGAGAGAACAAAAGAGGCCAAGAGCAGGGCACCTCCCCGATGCCTGGCGGACGAGGGGAGCAAGGGAAGAGGAGCCATGCTCCAAGGGATCCCCAGCTCCCCACTCCAGCCATGTAGGAACGCAGGTTTGCAGCCGTAGCACCTGCTACCAGGACCTGGCCCCCAGGCCCCGCAGGGGTGCGACCACCTGTCAGCCCCATACTGCTGGCCCTAGTCCCAGTTCCACCTTACTCCTGGGCCTGATGTTAAGGGACACAGATAGAGGGCCAGTGAGTCTCTCCCTCTGGCTCACATCCCCCCCCGCCCCCGTCCAGCCTCCCCACCTCCCAGCAGTCCCAGCACCTAAATAATGGGGCTGTCTGGCTCCAGGCCCTGATACTGCACAGAGCTCGGCTAGAGGCACCGACACAGCACAGCTGTCTGCAGTGGCGCCTGCCAGCAAGAGGCCTCGCCTCCTTCCCAGCCACCCACCTCCCTGGGGCAGAAGCCCAGGGACCCACTCTCCTGTGGTTGGCCTAGGCAGAGACCCAGAAAAAGGCCTGGACAGAAAAAAGGGTGGCACGGGCATTGCTCGCCTCTGCCTCCCTGTCCGGCCCATGCACGCAGGTGGGAGCTCCCGTGCACACGCATACATAGCGCAGGCCACAGGCATTCACCCAAAGGACGAAGCATTTCAAGGCAGAGGGAAGGGAGGCAGAGGAAACCTGTCTGCATCCTAGACCTCAAGTGCCAGGACAAACGGGGACCCAC
This sequence comes from Ailuropoda melanoleuca, assembly GCF_002007445.2. Lineage (NCBI taxonomy): Eukaryota > Metazoa > Chordata > Mammalia > Carnivora > Ursidae > Ailuropoda > Ailuropoda melanoleuca. Next base: position 206,395,259 of record NC_048218.1, read on the forward strand.
GTGACCTGAGGGTCAAGGCCAGCCTGTGGGCCAACAGGAGAAGCTAGGGGAGAGCAGACAAGAGGGCAGGCAGAGATGACTGGCATCTGACTTTCTGGGTGGCAGCCCCATTTGGAGGAGTAACTGGAGGGAGGAAACAATCTGAACTTGGGCAGGGGGCCTGGGTTCTAGTCCTACTTTCTCCACTGATTAACTGGTAACCGGACCTCTGCTTCTCAGTTTCTCCATCTGTAACTCAAGTGGGCTGGATTAAGTGATCCACAAGGTCACCAAGATCCCATGACAGCACTCTGCAGCAGGGGTCTCACGGCTATCTTCTCCCAAAGGAGCCAGCCTCGGGCAAGAGGGAGGGCCTGCTCCCCAGACACTATGGGGAAGACAGAAGCACCCAGGCCCCTGCGGCCAAGGAGTAGAAACAGGCTCACAGCAGTAACCAAGCTCCCAGATGACACACTTTCTGCTGTTGGACCTGCACCCAGGCCTATGTCTCTGCATTCTTTCCATTATACCCATGGTTTGCAAACTTTCAAAATAAAATCGTACATAAAGTATGTGAAGTATATAGATGCCCCTGTAACTACTTGGGGTCACCTCTAATAGGTGACTGCAGAGCGAGAACACCTTCGGCATTGCTCAGACAGACATGGCGCCACCCCCAGCTCTGCCACTTTCTAGCGATGTGACTTTGGGGAAGTTTCTTCATTTCCCTGAAGTTCAGTTTCCTCATCCATAAAATGGAGATAAAAATAGTATCTACTTCCCAGGGTTGTTGTGAAGATTCCAAGAGATAACGTAAGTGAAATATTTAGCCCGGCGTCCAGTACACAGGAGCCGCCCAGCCATGTTAGCGAGCACTCGATGGCCCAGCAGATATCGGCAGATATAAAGACAGATCTGCTCTGATTACGGCTCTGGGGAGACTGTACTGAAAAAACGGACAGAAGGCCCTGCCCTCAGAGTTTGCTTCTAGTCTCCCGGGCCCCTGCCTCCCAGCCAGAACCCCAATTTTCTATAAGGACACTCTCTTCCACAGGGCCCCAGTGATAGTGCCCCCTCTAATGCTATCCAGGGATGTCACAGGCTGTGTATGCCTGCGAAAACAGAGCCAGGGAGAGATGGAAGCCTTTTACAGGGCAGCATGAGCCGACTCTGAGTGTACAGGGGCTATTCCAGGGACAGGGACAGGTGCATACAAGGATGGCCGGCTCACTTTGCCTGCCCCCAGGTGAAGGCAGAGAGTGCCCTGTACAGCAAGTAAGCTCCCTTCGGGCAGTAACCACATCTGGCTAGTTCAGTGCTCTATCTACAAGACCCTAGCACTGCCCCTGGCTCACAGGGGTTCAGTAAACGCTCGTCAGACACACACCAATGAGTAGCAGTTTGGGCATCCGTGGCCCTCCGATGGCACTTCTGGAGCCCACCTCCCCAGCCCTCTGATACCTGCAAGGCTCCCAAAGCCTTTTCACTGCCCTCTTTGAGCAGAGCCCACCCCACCCAGGGCAGGCATAGTGCGGGGAGCAGCCCCGCCCAGGGCTCTGTTTATCCACTGTCCGGAAGCCCAGAGCAGCTGGGCTGGGAGGCGGTGGCTGAGTAGAGACACCTGGTGCAGGAGTGGGTGGTGGGCGGGCAGTCATTAGATGAGACAAAGGCAACTGAGGTTGTGGGGAGAGCCACACACCTCCCACCAGGTGCAGTTTAAGTAAAGAAGAGAGAGGGGCCGGAGAAGGGCAGCCGAGAGCCAGCCAGAGTCCTGCATGTCCCCCTTGCCTCGCCCTCAGCGACATCTCTCAGATCAATCACCTGGCAGGGGCTGCCCTAGAGTAGCTAGAGGCCCGTAGCCAGTCGGAGGTGAGAGCCCAGCCACCAACCTGTCCTTCTAGCCTGACTCCGTCCGCGCACCTGCCATCCCGACCCCGTCAAACTCCAGCCCACCTACCTCAACCTGCCCACGTTTGTCCAGGGAGGGAGAAACCAAAGGCGCCAGACCCACAGCCAAATAGACCCTTGGCCACCCCGAAAATCATCCCGCCAGAGTGCGTGAGGCAAAGAGACCCACACCAGTGCCCAGCCCGCGCCTGCCACCTGACCCACAGCGCTCGCCCGAGTTGGGGTCACGCCCCCAGGGGACTCGCCGGGACTCCCCCCACCCTCCTACCTCCCGGATCCCGCTGTCTCTTCCCCCACCCTGGTCCCTCGCAGCCCCGCCCCCTCGTCGCGGCCCCGCCCCCTCGTCGCGGCCCCGCCCCTGCCTACCATCCTTCCGGTAGAAGGCGATCTCCACTTTGCGCTCCTCCGCGCCCAGCAGGGCCTGCGCGATCTGCGCGGCCGCACGGCGCTGCGTGCGCGGCCCGTGCAGGAAGTCGCAGGTGCAGGGCCGCTGCATCACCTCGGCCCGCGAGTAGCCGCACAGCTCGCAGAAGCCGTCGTTGCAGTAGATGACGGCGCAGTTCTCCACCCGAGCGTTGGCGATGATGAACTTGCGGCCTGGGGGGTGGGGATGAGCAGGCACGTGAGCAGGGACCCCTACTTCGGGGGCTCCCAGCACTTTCCCTGCATTTTCTTGTCACACACAGCCACCCGCCGGGGGACTCCCCGCCCCAGGGAGCATAGCGGGGACTGGGGTCCCCAGCAGGGGGCGGACGCAGCTGTGCCCCTGACACAGGTGCCTTGGCCGACCCGGCCCGGCGACGCGCCCCCTCCCCCGCCCGGCCCGCGGGCTGGCTGCGTGGCTTCCCCCGGGCAGCCTGCCAGCGGCCCCCCGCCCCCTCCGCGCCCGGGGCCGAGGCCAGCCTGGGCGGGTGTCAGCAACGCGTGTCAGCAGCCGCGGCGGAGGGATAAACACTGGGCCTGGAGAGGCAGCCTGGGAAGGGCCAGAGATGGCGACTAGCTTCCCTTTGCATCAGGTCCTCCGGCTTCTCTTCCTGACCTCTGCTCTCTAGACATGGGGGCGGGGGGCGCTCACTGGGCCCTCCTCACCCCCGGGATCCTTAGGGAATCACTCCCCCAAGTCTCTGCGGACCCAGCAGGTCAGTAGTTCCCAGGACTTACGCGCCTCTCCAAGGGCAGTCAGGGGCTGGAGAGTGGGCTCTCTAAAGGGGACAAGGGAAGTACCACGCGAGCAACTGCGATGCTTTTTCTCATTTACTACTCCGACAACCCCATAAGGTCATTATCTTTTTTCTTAGATGAAGAAACTGAGGCTCAAAGGAAGTTCAGAGGCATGCCCACATCTTGCAGCTTGTGAAAGAGCCAGCTTTTGAAGCTAGGTCTAGGCAGGAGAAGAAATATACTGAGGGTCACAGGCAGAAACCCAAGGTCATAGGGAGCAAGGAAAGGGACCTGCAACTCCAATCCCTGGAAATACGGGAGCCCGGGATGGACCTGAGACAGTGGCCCACTTGTAAGAAGACAGATCCAGGAAAGGGACCTGTGCCAGGGAAGTGAGGCCCCATCAAGGAGAGGTGCCCCATTAGACCCATTTCAGCTAGAGGTGGCTCACCCCCTCCACACCTGCCCCAAGATCCAGGCTGGCAGGTGAGCCACAGACAGGCAGCAGACCCAGCTGGTGCCAGGGAAGATGCTCTGGGATAAGAGCTTTTTATAAACACAGAAGTTTCCAGCCACTTTAATGCTGGGGCTTTGGGTGGCAGTTGGAACTCTGCCCTCTCCCTTTCCAGTGGACACAGCCCTTGGCTGAAGCCCTGGGCAATCCCATGGGCAAGGGTTGCAGCTGCAGCAACCCACCCCACCCCACCCCAGGGAAGGCTGCTTTCCTAAGCCCTCCCTTACCCTGGCTCCAGAAAGTTACTTTTTGAAGTTGGTCATCTTTAAGTCAGTTTGCCAGGCCCCCAAAACTCCCAGGCAGCCAACAACCTCAGGAGTCAGGGTTCCCTGTCACATGAAAAGACCCCTGACTTGGCCTCCATCTCCACCCGAGCCCAAGGCAGTCCAGACTACCAGCCACACACACGAGCTTTGGAGAAGAGAAACCAGCTCCCAGGCCCGGAGAAAGAAGAGCGAGTTTCTTCGAAGGCAGGCCCTACCCCCACCCCTTCCCTGAGCTCCTGGAATACCACCACAGAAGGGATCTGAAAAGCTCCTTGGGCCACCCCCCCCTTCCAGATGTGGAAACTGAGATTCTGACAAGGAAGAGAGTCACTCAAGGTCACATGGCAGTCAGTGGCAGAGGTGGGGCCAGAAGCCGAGCCCCCAGATCCTAGCCCAGATTCTCTCCATGCCTAGCTCCTCGGCCTTCTGGAGCTGGCGAGAAGGAAAGACCCCACCTTGTGGCCCTCCGCCGTGTCCGTCTCCTCCCCCTCAGGATCATCGTGTTCCTCTGCTTCAGACAATGCCGCCCCGTCCAACTGATCCCCCTCCCCCCACCACAGTTACAAGCACACGTTGTCCTGTGCTCACAGGGTCATGGGCAAGGAATGTCACCCGCTCCCTGCTCCCAGGGCCCTTGGCAGTCACACCCACCATGGCACATGCAGCCTTGGAGACAGACACACGCATGCTGGGAGGATCAAACACCCACGCCAGAACATTCACCTAGCCTGGGACACTTCTGGAAGCCTCCCCTACTGGGCCAGCCTGAGGGGTGTTGTAGTCCCCATAAAGGGACTCAGGACAGGAAAATCGGCACTATGGGGGCACTACATCGGGCCTGTTAGACCCTTAAAGCCCAGCGTCAGGCCGTGACACCCTCTCACCTGGGAGTCCACACTTTGTAGCTCTGTCAAAGATTCCTCCCCACTGCCCATGCAGGACCGAACTCATGGGTAACATGTACACAGCCGAACAGCATGTTCGGCACTCACTCTAAGCTTTTGGCTCTCAGTCTCTCAAAAACACAATCAAGACGGCTCAGACACAGTACTTAAGGTCTCACAGTTCGGACCATATACCTTCTCCTGTCCCTGCCCCCACACGGCCCCATCCACATCCAGGCACCCAGAGTTAGGGATACCTGCACACTTGAGATGTCACACACACTCCCGGATCCCGTAAGCCTGAGCTGAACCTCCCGCCCTGCGCCCCAGTACAGTCCCGTCGGCCCCAAACCCACGGTCCCAGGCACCAAGCCTTGCCCTCACGACCCCTGGCCCGCGGCTTGAGGCCAACAGCCCCCATTGACTCGCACTAGCCCGATGCACACGGCCCCGGGCACGCCCCTCCATTCACACTCGGGAGAGTTCGTTTTTTTTTTTTTTTTTTTTTTTTTTTTTTTTTTTTTTTTTTTTTTTTTTTTTTTTTTTTT
>NC_048218.1:206400725-206435120 GCF_002007445.2 Ailuropoda melanoleuca
CCGCGCGCCCGCAGCACCGCCCTCTCCCCCCCACACCCCGCGCGCCCGCCCTTCCCATTGGCTGAGCGGCGCCAAGGGCTCCCCCACCCCAGCCCCTCGCTCAGCCCTGGAGCCCCCGGGACTGGCGCGTTCCTAAGAGGGGGAAGGGCCCCTAGGTAGGGGAACAGTGAGGACAGGTGCCACGACTGGCCTTGAGAAAGCCAGGGAGGGGACTAGGGGTTCCACCCCCACCCCCAACTGGAAGGGCTGAAGAACCTGACTTGGAGTGGTCTGGTCCCTTAATGCCCTGGTCTCCCACCACTCTAAGCACCGGCTGGGTACGCACAACATGCGCTCGAAGCCTGCTGTAGGTGAAACGGGCGAGACCTGGGTCCTAGGAGGATGAGCCCAGGGTCAGGGGAGAACCGCGAAATGTGAAGGGCAAGATCATCTGGAGGCCCCGGATGGGGTGCGATTTGAAATAAGGATGGGTGAGACTTAGGAAGGGCATGCACCCTGAGCAGGGGCGACCTCCCAACACACACACACACACACACACACACACACACACACACCCCTCTCCGGGGTTATTCGGGGGCCCTCCTGCACAGAGAAGTAACATTCTGACACGAGCTGCGGCCTCCTAGCTGCGGGATCAAAGATAGGCCCCTGAGCGCGAGGTTCCAGCCTGGGGATCCCCTTGTGCGAGTGGCCCGCCCTCCCTCCCTCTGCAGCGCGGGCCGGCCTTACAGGCCCAATCCGCGGCGGGCTCGGGGCCCTGCGGCGCTGCGGCGCCCAGCCCCTCGGAAAACCCTGGCCTAGCCGCAGGCCCCTCCCCCCCGGCCAGCTGGCTCGCTCCAGCTGCAGCTCCCTTATTTAGGCAAGGAGGCCTGAGGATGCTCAAGGGCAGGCAGGGTGTCTGCCCGCCGCCTGCCCACCGCCTGCTTGGGTCTGAGTGAGGGTCTCTGGGGCGCAGTGTCCCCGGCCTGAGCAGCCAGGCCGGGCCCTGCGAAGGCCAGGGCAGGGAGGCGGAGTGTTGACAGCTGAGCTGACCGGTGGGGAGGCAGCTGAGCGGCCAGCCGGCCAGCCGTAGGTCCCCTCCCCTGCAGCCCAGATCTGAGACCCTTCTAGATGGATGGGGCCATGTGGGGGCCCCTGAGGGCTTGCAGCTGCCTCTGTCCTTGGAGCAAGGGGGTGGGTCTTGTCACCGGGGAGAACCATCATGGGAAGTAGGGGGAGGGGAGGAACAAAGGGCAAAGAAGGAAGCAGAGTCTGGAAGGAGAAAGGCCCAGAGGAAGAGGTCTTGGTGAGACCACCCTACCCAGACTCTCACCTTCCACCCAGGAACAAAAAGATGCAAACATTGGGGCCAGATGGGGCCATTGGCCAGCAGATGACACCTCTTTTTTATTTGCTGGTGGGTGGGCAGTGACTCAGGGAGGCAGCCAGTGGGAGAGAAGGAGGTGGCTCTAGCAGCTGATGCTAAAAAAGACCAGAGGCTCTTGCCTGTACAGTCATCCCCTCGGCCCTCTCCACCTCCCTCCGGCAGCTTCCTCACTCCAAGATGCCCCGGGCCTTCCATAGCAGGACTCCCCTTCTTTAGTGACCTGGTATCAGGCACATCAACCCATCTGGGTCCTGCCCAGCCCCTCCCCACCCCATGACCACTCCTGCATGCTGGTTGCCTGCCCTAAGATCAGGATGATTTCAGTTTGAGTTGGGTGTCTTCCCCTTCAGGCTGGGGGTTGGAGAGAGCGGGGCAGGGCCTGCAGCATGGACAGGCACAAGGAGACAGGACATGGAGGGGGGACATCTGCAGCCTTCTCTTCTCTCCAGAATAAGGCCGAAGGGAAGGGAGTTGGTCAGCTGTCCTGGCCAGCTGTCCACGCTGTGGTACCATGTTCCCAGGACAGGCCTCTGCTCTTATCCCATGGGAGGATGAAGAAATCAGAGGGACCCTTGATCCTCCCAAAAGAGAAGAGACCAGACACAGAGTAGCCCTCCTCCTGTGTATAGAAGCAGGTGAGAAGAGAGCTATTCCCTCAGGCTAAGGAGAGGCAAATCTCTGTCTCTCTTTCTCCCTCTCTCTCTCTCTCTCTCTCTCTCTCTCTCTCTCACACACACACACACACACACACACACACGCACTCACTCAGAAGTCAAGCCAAATGCAGGTTTCTGACTTCCTGGAGATTGAGAGGAGGGCCTGAAGGCAGTTTCACTGAGCCACCCCACAGCCAAGGATGAGGAAGAGAGGCTGTGACATGGGGGTGAGGTATCTCCCCCCAAGACATCCTTCTTGGGGCCACAGGTACCAGGGACCAAGAGGAAAAGGGCAACAGAGAAGCTGATGGAGAGTAGCTCCCCCACCCTGTTAACCATCTTCCCACCTCCATTACCCCCAGATCAAAGAGCAAGAGGAAAGTGCCCAACCTTAAAACCTAAAGCAACCAGAATCCACCCACCCCACTTCAAGCTCACAGAGCCATTTGCAAGGACATTCCAGGGAAGAGCTCTCTCCCCCAGCCTGTCTGTAACTGAGGGAAGGGAGAGGCTGTATTGACAGCAAGACAAGTAAGCTCCTCCCAGCTCCCAGAAAGAGACAGTTTAGGGAGAAAAGTCTGTGGGGAAAACATCCTGCCCACCCCACTCTCTGCTCCTGCTCAGTTTGAGGGAGTCAAGCCAGAACATCCTGGAAGGAAATGAGAAATTGAAGCCTGTGCTTGCTTAGTGGACCCCCAAGGAGCAGGCCAGGCAAGACACAGCCAAAATAGGGCCCAGGAGAGCAAGTGACAATCACAGGGGACTGGGAAACAGTTCCAGTCAGATGGGTGCAGAAAAGACATCTTATGGCAGAATGGTTCCTTAGAACCCCCTGGGCGGTAGAACACAGTACAGCCCTTGCCATGTAAGGGGAAGCTTGGGCTGCACAGGGTGGGGCTTACTTTTCTGTGCAACTGAGTCCTGAGAAGGGGGATGTTTTCAGATATGAACTGGGGTTGGAAGAAAGTAAGATCAAAGCAGCAGCATGTTGCGCCCCCAGAAGCAGGGACTCAGGGCTTGCTGAAAGCAAGGAAGGAAGGGAAGGGAGGACAGAGCAGGGAGGGCAACCCCCTCAGACCTCTAGCCCAGAGCCAGAGCTCCCTGAAGTCACTGCCATCTGCAGGCCCCCCAGCAGCAAAATCCTGTCAACCCCCAGCCCATAATCAAGGTCTCTGGCAACCTGCTACCCACTGTTGGTGGGACTTCTTCCCTGCCGTGGTGATAGCAAAAGAAGCAAGTAAGATGCTAGACACCAGGATTCAAGAGCCCTGACTTCTAATTCCAGTTCTTCTATCAGTCACATCAACACACATTTACTGGGGGCTTCCTGTGTGCCAGTCTCTGTGTGCCGGACCCCATGGGGGGTGAGGACAGAAGGGATAAGCCAGGATCCCTCCTCCAGGGATCCACAGTCTACTGAGGCTTGAGAAAGGTGGAGAACAGAAAGAAACGGTGTAGTCTGCATTAAGTGTTGTGGGGTTATTACCAGGAGGTGTTATTTACTTTCAACTGGAAGAGTCTGGGGGGGCCCTGCAAGGGGAGGAGATTTCAGAGCAGGTGTCTGAAGGTCGAAATGGGACGGGACAGAAGCATGGCAGGCAGAAGGGGGACAACAATGAGCAAAGGCATCGAGACTGCAGAATGAAGATCAGGTCTGGGGACCCAACAGTTTGGTGTGGTGCCACTGGAGCGATAAGCTAGAGCCCCTAGTAGACGACAGTGGAGTATGGATTTTATTGTGTGTGAAGAGAAACAGTGGTGGCAGCTGAAGCATACTGTCCACAAATACAGAAATCATATTTGTTTTTGCATAGATCCTAGCAGAGAGTCAGTATCTAGTAAAGGTCTGTTGAATGAATGAAATGTGCATAATAGTTTGGAGAAACTGAGGCAAAAATGAGGTGTTTTGATTACTTATGGCTTCATGAGAGCCATCCCAACCCCCAGTGACTTAAGTCAATGATAGTATTTATTTTGGCCATGTCCCTGTCATTTGGGCAAGTTCAGCCAGGACCATTTGTGTCTATGCCACTCATCTCAGGACCGAAAAGTTCATTCACTCCCGTCTGGTGGTTGATGTTGGCTGTCAGCTTGGACTGGGGCCAGAACACCAACAAGCCTTTTCTTGCAGCTATCCTAGCTTCCTCCTAGCATGGTGGCTGGGTTGAAGGGCAAGTGTCCCAAGAGAGGTCCAGGCAACAGCTGTACCACCTTTAATAACATAGCCTCAAAAGTCACAGAAAATAACGTCTGCCATAATCATGGCCCATCAGATTCAAAGAGAGGAACAAAGACCTTCACTTCTCAATGTAGGAGTGTCACTGACTTAAGATTAAGACAAGTGCAATGGTATCTATTGGCACAATAGATATATATTGGCATCTTGGAAAAATATAATCTGCCCCAGCAAGATGTGTGGTAGTCCAGGAGGGGGATGTCAAAGACTTGAACCAGGTCAAAAAAAAAAGACCCACTGTCAGAGGTCAGAGGTGACGGAAAGGGGCCTGTGTGTTGTGTAACTTTAGGAGGGTCACTAAATCTCACTTTCCTTACCTGTAAAATGAGGAGACCACACAAGTGGATCTCCGAGATCCCTTTCAGCCCCAATAGTGAATGATTCCCTTAATTCTACACAACCACATTCCCCACCCATTCGTTTTCCCTCAGTACCCATCTCCACCTCCTTCTCCAGCTCCTGCCTCTGCCCTCTGGCCCGGGTGACCTTGAGGACGATGATGAGTCCACAGAGAGCACCCTGGTCCATCCTACATATTTATTTCAGACCAAAAATAAGTGGAGTGGGTGACCCAGAAGTGTAGGTGAGAACACCCTCAGACCCATCAGTCTGCCACTGCAGCCTGCTGTGTGCTCATCACCGTAGGTCTCCTGAAAGCAAACAGCATATGGCACAGACTCCACCTGCAAGGGGTTCATAATTTAACTGGGGAGAACTAATGAGTATGAATGTCATGAAAACAATCTGGGGTGCCCCTGTGCTGCTGACAGTAGGTTCGGGGAGTTCAGAGGAGGGAGGGCTCTGAGTGGGTTAGGGCAGCCAGGAGGGCTTCCTGGGAAGGCTGGGTCCTCCTGGACAGGCAGGGTTTTCTTGGACACAGAAGGAGGGAGTGAACATTTTCATTAAGCAAAGTCCCAACAAGAGTCAGATGTGGAGTCCTCCCACTGATCTATTGACCCCAAACCACAAACAAGGGAGGTCAGTTTAAATTTCCTCTGCTGAGAACTCAACAGCCATCTGTCCATATGCATGATTTAAGGATGGAGCTCAGCCTCCTCAGACACAAGCAGAGGCTTCAGTGAGGCTCCAGAACTTAGCGAATAGTAGAAGTTCCAGAATTATGATATAAGAGGCACTGATGGGGAGAGAGAACCTGATTGTAAAGGGAGGACCAGAGCACTTGTCTAGAGGCTGAATTTGCATATGTTCCTTAGAATAAGTATTTACTAAGCACCTACTATGTACCTGACACTGGTCTAGGATATAGTTGTTGCTGCTGCTGTTGTTGTTTTTTTAAAATAATGCCCTCAGGGTTTGCAGAACAAGTGCACTGTTTGACATAGACTGGGGGGTTATTTTTGGGTGTTCTGAAGGACTAAAAAAATATTAAGGAGCAAATCACGGTTTGGTGCCACCCTGCCAGGGAAGATGGCCAGGCAGGAGATCCCAAGCTCTCTTGGCTGCTCAGGTCCAGCAGGGCCAGAGCTCTGTCTCTGTCCAAGGTGCTGAAAGCCTTCCATGCCTGGCTGGCCAAGAAACCAGGGAGGGCAGCTCAGGTGAACAAGAGAGGGGCCATCCTCCCAGCACAGTGAATTATACAGTCACCCCCAAATATGAAAATGCATCTGTAACTGGACAGTAGCTCCAGGAGGCAGCATATGGTGAAGCAAGAGCTGGCTTTGCCAATTGGTGCTGCGAAGCCTCAGGTCTCACTTCCATATGCCCAGAAAGTGCCTTCCTCCCTCACTCCCACCCAAGTCATCAAGGAAAAGATATGAATCCTCCCCTGAACTTTATATTTGAAATTCCTTGGCTTTTCCTTGAGGGTTTGTGTTGCTTTATGAAGTATTAGAGCCAGAAGGGAACACTTCCATATTTGAGATGAGAAAACAGATTCAGAGCAGTGCAGATCCTTCCTCAAGTTTGTGCCAGAGGTTGGAAACAGAGCTGTACAAGAGGCAGCTCTCCTCATTCTTAGTTAAGTGATTTCCCACCCCACACACCAGACCAGACCAGGGATTATATACCACATATAACAAGAGCTGAAAGAAATCAGGAATTAGGGGCGCCTGGGTGGCTCAGTCTGTTAAGCATCTGCCTTCAGCTTAGGTCATGATCTCAGGGTCCTGGAATCAAGCCCCATGTTGGGCTCCCTGCTCAGAGCCTGCTTCTCCCTCTTGCTCTGCCTCTCCCCTCTGCTTGTTCTCTCTCAAATAAATAAATAAAATGAAAAGAAAGAAAGAAAGAAAGAAAGAAAGAAAGAAAGAAAGAAAGAAAGAAGGAAGGATTTCAAGGTGTGTGTGAGAGTGAGAGAAGATACAAGACCCAGAGAATTCTAGATACGGAGGTGGCTATGTCAGCTCTCCAGAACTATTCCCTGTTCATTCTGCTAAACTCATCAGGCAGAATTCAGAGCCTCCCCCAGTTTGGGAGGGAGAATGAGCATGGGAATGCTAACCCCAAACTAGCTCCACATCCTAGAGGGTAGCGGGTAGCCATCCCATCCCATGAATCATCAACCAACATGAAGGACCAGAAAAGAGAACTCAGGTCCAACCAGGTCTTCCACTCCATCATCTTCACAATCTGCTCAAGAATAATTATCCATCACTCTTTATGGGCCCCATGCTGTAAGAGAGCCTTAGAGAAATACAGGACATACAATCCAGCCTCTGGACCTTGAAAAGTTTGCACTTAGTTGGGAAGAAAAAATGCTCACATGTGAATAGATAATATATTGCAGGGGCTAAATAAAATGAAAGGCAGCCAACAAGAGATGTCACATGGTCCTAGATCCCAAGTGGCAAGAAGTGGTGCAAACCATAAATGCTTTGACTTCAGAGTAGGAAAAGATTGTTTTAAGGCTGGAAAGGGAAGGGAAGGCTTTACAACGCAGGGTTTAAGGAAAATTTGGCTGAGTGGTCAGGACACTTCATCTCTGTCCCTCCGGATAATAGCAGTCCAGAGTGGGGCCTTCTTGTAGGAAAATAGAGCTGGTGAGGGTGTGAAGGTGATAGCAGAAGCCAATTATGTGCAGGGGCCCAGAACGTCCAAGAAGAGAGGATTCAATTTTTCTCCCCTAAAAAAGAAAGAGCTCAGGCACTCCCTCTTCTGGATGTGCGAGGTAGAACAGCATCTAAATCTGGCTCCTACAGGCACTGAGGTTGGCCAGTTCCTACAGCAGCCTAGGCTGGAATTTAGGAAGCCAGAGAACAGAATGGGAACCCCACGAAAGGCCTGCATCATCATCAATAGCAAATATACCAGGAACATCTAGTTTGCTGGTCACTGGGATTCAAAGGTCTTATAATCCAATTGGGAAGGCAGGAAGACAACACAATGGCTAAAGGTCTGTCGAGATTTGGGATCAGGGTCTCTGTATTTCACAAATCAATCTCTAGGATCTATAGGCTTCTCCTCTCACCCTGGGTTGGAGAGAGGGCCTGGTCCCTCCCCAGGGCACCTGAGAGGCAGGTGGAAAAGGTTCTGCCCAGCCAGTCCTCATGATAGTTGCTATGGCTGGGAACACTTGATGCTCAAAGCCCCAGTTCCCAAGAGACCCAGCACCACAGCAACCACACCAGGAAACTGGGCCAGGCTGAAGGACTGGAGGAGAGAAGAGGGGAGGCAGGAGGGGGCAAGGGGGCAGGCCTGTCAGACTGATCCCTGACAACTGTGGCCTTCTATGAGGAGCCCCCATGACCTGAGTCAGCGGCCCCCATGATCATCATTTGGGAGACCTCAGCTTGACCCTAAAAACTCCCCATTTTCACTCTGGATCCCAGGAACAAAGGGCAATTTCAAGTCCCCGTGGGTGAGAAAACATTCATATCCATCCTGATGTACTTAGTCCAAATTAGCTTTGAAGGGACAGGAACCAGAAGAGGAGGCAGGTCAAAGAGGGAGCTCCAGGAAACGCTGCCCAAGGGCACATGCATGTTCACTCCTATCTACACACACTCACACACATCCATACACATGCTCCTACTTACAAACACAGACACGCACACGCACACAGGCATGGGCACAAAATCTGCTCAGGGCTGTGGCTCAGCAGAAAGAATCTAAACCTCCAGGAGAATCAAGGCCTGGAGATACCCAGGTCTCTCTCAGGAAGTTAGTGCGAACTCCCCAGGAGCCCCCAAAGGCTGACAGTCACTGGTCACTCAGGGCAAGGTCTCAGGATTCTCAGAGGTCTCTCTGCCCCCTGACTTTCCTACCAGTCTGAAAGCCAGGGGACAGAAGAGTAGCCACAGCAGGGTCAACATGCCCTCAGGAGCCCCCTGTGGGACAGGGGCGGCAGCTACAAGCTCTAGAGTGAGGCCCCTGCTCTCCTTCCCACAACTCCCCAGCAGCTGCTGTCACTACCTCCTTCCTCAGGAGCCACGCCACCTGATCTCACGCCTCTGGCTGTGCTGCACATGGCTCCCAGTGCCTTCAAGTCACCCTACCTGGTATGGACTGTGCAGAAGCAGGGGGGTTTCCCCAGAGAACATACCCTGTTCTCCTGGAGTGGGCTGGTCCCAGAATCATCATCAGCGCCTTCAGGCTTATGCAAATGAACCACTTCAGGGTCCCAGAGGATTAATGTGGACCCCCAGCCCAGCTGGGCCCAGAGGCACATGCCACTGGGCCCTTGCTCATTCTGGGTATCATTGTCTAGGGACGCCTGAGCCCAGGCCTTTGCTCCAACCTCTTCTCTTTAGCTCTCTGCTGCCCTCACGTGGTTTTCTCAAGAAGGGTTGGGGCTGCATGATGGCTCCCCAGTGCCAGCTCAGGAGCCCCTTTTAGAAAGGCAACATCTCCCACTGCCTGAGTCCTAAATACCCCAGACCCTGCACAAAGCCTTTCCCGAAATATCCAGCTCCACCTTGCAATCGGGAAGCTGAGCAAACCTCTCTGTTCCCAACCCAACCTCCCAGCACAGCATGAGTTACATCAGACGAAGGCTCCTAAACTAAAGAAGGGCTGCTCCCCTCCCTCCGCTGGCTTCCCCCCCTTCTCTTGCCTCCTTCCCCCTCAGCTCTCCACCCAGGCCTTGCCAGCAGGCAGGAAGGAAGCTGCTCATAGTGGGGAGGGTGGGGCACTTCCAGCTCACACTGAACAACTCTGGGTTGGGCTATAAAGAGTCAGGGCCTTCCGCTCCTGTCACCCACCACCCGTCACCCTCCACAGCCCCCACAGTCCCACACACCCCCTTCAAGGCCAGAGCCTTCCCTCCCCCCAAGATCAGGGCATCCCGTCTCAAACCCTGCCCAGGGCTCTGCTCTGTAGGGAAGGCAGGAACAAGATCTGCCTCCTAGAGGAGGAGCCATGGGCCTGGCTACTTACCCACAGAAGGGCCTGTCACCTGCACTGACCAGGGTAGGTGGGGATGGGGTCTGGACCAGCCTTCCCAATGGCAGAGAACACAGCCACTGCCAGAGACCCAGGAGCTGGGCTCCCAAACAGATTCTCTCCAAAGACCTTCCAGCTTGAAATCCCACAATTCAAAACTAAAATTGCTTTCCTCAGTGGAACTTCAAGTCTGCAGGTCTTGAAAATTTTGTCTTTTCAGAAATGACTCTTCAAAGTGAGGTCGCTAATAAGACCAGTGGGCCACTGAGCCGCATAAGCCTAAACGCCCTAGTAGGGATGACTGACAAAGAACAAAGTGGAGAGAGACAAGCCTGGGCAGAGCCTTGCTGAGGAAAGAGAAAGGCCCCATCTCCCCATCTGAAAGATTCGGGAAGGCCAGAGTCCCTCAGTGGAAGTTAGGACACCCGGGCCAATGCTGGCCACAGCCCCAGGAAAAGTGGGAGAAGAAAAGCTTCCCTGTAGTGAAAGCCAAGCCTTTCTCTGTCTCTCCTTTGACTCTTTCTCCTCTTCCTAAACCCTCTGCCATGCCTCCCTCAACAACAATAGAGCCACCAGTGCCACTGTGTTGAACTGTCCCCAGTCTCCTTGTGGCCAGAAAATGTCCCATCTTGGACACCTCAGCCTTCACCAGACTGACCTTCTAGTTCTGTTCGCCCAAAGCTGTGCAGCCTCTCAGCTGACTCCTTTCTCAGGGGCCCCTCTCCACTGCCTCCAGAACACAGCTTCCAGCCCTAGGTGGCTGCGCACATTTGAGCGAAACAAGTTCACGAAGCGTGTACCTGGTGCCACGCACTCAGGCCCAGCAGGGTCCCGAAGGAGAGGAAGCTGGTCTGCATCTCCCAGAGCACACACTCTCACTTGGGACATAAATCAAAGGCACAGACAACCTGCCCAAGAACCAGCCCTGAGAGGAACCCGAGCAAGTGATATTGCCAGGGCCTGGTGGCCGGGGGACAAAGCATGGCCCGGAGAGCCCAGAGCAGGTCTCACAGAGGAAACACACTGGAGCTGTGTGTTGGTCAGGTCCTCCAGGAAGCTCACCAAGAAGGAGCTGGAAGCATAAGAGACTGATTGGGGGTGGTGTCTGTGAAAGATAATGGGGAGGCAGGGGAAGCCTCCAGAACAGGAGGCAGGTCTGTTAGCTATGGAAAGAGAGAAGGAAGAAGAATCAGCCAGGAAGAGGCTCAGACCACAGCAAGCTCTGAGAAGTTCTCTGACAGGCCAACAGGGGCTTGGCATCAAGACTGGCCACAGAGGAGTGCGAGCTGGGCAGAAATGGCGAGCCCATGGACCTCCCACAGCTCAGACTCTAAAGCTTCCAGGGAAGCACATGGCCTTGAACCCTGGGCAAATTCCAAAGGCAGGCAGTTCCTGCAGCAGGTTCTCTCTGGAAGGGAGACCTGGGCAGGTTACCTCCAGAGATGCCAGGGCTGAGCCATGAGGAAGGGGAAGAAAGATTCTCTTTAGTCCGAGGGCAAAGGGTGAGGTCAAGGGACAGCACAGGTAAGGGCCTGAAAACTGTCTGGGGATCCATGAGGAAGCCCATTTGTCCAGAACAGAAGGTGGTGCGAGGGCTGGGCCAGGGTGGTGCTGGGCCTTAGCCTTGGGTCAAAGGTTTCAGGGAGGGCCGGGGCAAGAGGTAAGCTCTGCTTTTGAGATGATTCTGGAGCGGTGTGAAGCGCAGAAGGGAGGGGAGGCTCCAAGGTCAGGAGACCACAGGGAGTGGCTTCGGTAAATGGTGCCCGCAAGTACTCCTGAGGGCTCAGCATCTGATACTTGTTGTCACCTTCTCCCCGAGGAGCCCAGCCACTGCTCCACAACCTGGAGTGTAGGGAAAGGACTCCTTCCTGGTCATGTGCATTTTAGGTAGTGGCTGAATGGGAGCCGGAAATGGGGTCTGGTGAAAATGTCTGAGAGGGGCCTGGGTCCACTTCCTGCCTTGCTGGGAAAGGGGGGTAAGTGAGAGGGGCCTAGGGGCAGGTCTGGACTGAGCACGGGCCTTGTGCGTCTGCCTCCCCCCTGCCTCTTTGTGAGAGAGGGGCAGCAAAGCTCTCCAGGTGTCCAGGAGCCCAGGCCTCTTTATGTTTCCAAGGTCCCCTCGCCTTCCTCCCTCCAAACTGGCAGACCCTACCTTCTTGGTATGACCCCAGAGCTTGCAGCACAGCCTGTTCCTTCCGGCTGATCCGCCTGCCCGGCCTCCACCCAGGCGCACCCCAATCTTATCCTCCACTGCTTTTCAAAGGAGTCCAGCCAACACAAATCTACGTGTTTGTTTGTCTGCCTGTCTGCCTCACCCAGTCTCTGCCTATTCCAGTCTCTCAACTTCCGTTTCTTTCCCACAGTTTCTCTTAGTCTCTGTGGCCTCAAATCCATGAGGCTCAGACCCCTGCAGACCCAAATGCCCCAGCTCATGGCCTTTCTCCAGCCCCCTGACGGCTGAGAACTACAAACCCCAGTTTGCACGACTGCCCGAGGTGGATGAAGAGTGCTGGTGTGCACCATCTGCACTCTGGGAATTGTAGTTTCCTATCCCCGTGCTCTTGCTAGGGCTCCAAGATCTTCCCAGTGGGCAGTCCCTGCTCAGCATTAACTGCTGGATCTATCTGCCGACCTACCACCCCCAGGGAAGCATGCGTCACTGGATGACAGGGTGGGGGTGGAGGCCCTGGATGGCAGCTTCCTGCTCTTTTGTGTCCCCCACTTGAGTCATGGGGGGGTGGGGGTTCCAGGAAATTGGGGTTGGGAGGGAAAGGGATACCCTAATGCCAGACTCAAGGACAAAGGGTCACTGCATCCTTGCTGAGCTATATTCCCAAAACTCCAAAGCACTCAAAGGTGGGGGTCCAAGAGCACTTAGCTGTAGAGAGGGTGAGGAAGGAGAGCACCTGCAGTGACCCCAGAGGTCCCTATAGTCACTAAGAGTCTGGGAACCATCCCCTGCTGCTGACACAGTGCTCACCTCCCACCCAATCTCTCAGAGCAAGGCCAACAAGGGCAAGGTGGAAGTCCTCCACTCCGGCCACACAGCACACAAGGACCTCTCTGACCCTCTGATTGTCCACCCTGCCAACTCCACCCCTACCCCCTATCCCCACTCCCCCCCCACACACACACACACACCGGCTCCTGCACTCCAGCCCCAGGGCTCCAAGAACACCTGGCTTCCCACTTATCAGTCCTAGTCCTCTGAGCGGAACCCAGGCGTCCGGCCCCCCACCCTCTGGGCGGGCATGAAGCCGAGGCTTTAGAGCCTCCCAGCCTGCCTTGTTCCTGTCCCATTGTGTGTGGGGCAGGGGCGGGGCAAGGGCCAGCACCGGAGAGCCCCCTCCCACTGCCCCCTCCCCTTCCTAAGGAAAAGGCCTGGTCTCTGCTCGGAGGGCCAGAGCTGAGGCAAGGCTGAACATGGGCAACTTGAAGAGTGTGGGCCAGGAACCCGGGCCCCCCTGCGGCCTGGGGCTGGGCCTGGGCCTGGGGCTGTGCGGCAAGCAGGGCCCTGCCTCCCCGAACTCCTCTGAGCCCAGCAGGGCACCGGCACCCGTGCCCCCACCAGCACCGGACCACAGGTAAGGGCCCTGGTGGCTAGAGGCAGAGGGTGGGAGGGAGGGTGGCAAGCCCAGGAGCCCTGGCTGGCAAGGGCGGGAGCCTGTAGCCCAGCCAGGAGGGCCAGGTCGCCCACACAAAAGGGCTATCAGTATGGACAGAACAGGACAATCAAGGAGGCTCAGATAAGAGATCAGGGTCAGGGCCAGCAGGCAGCAGGTGAAAGCAGGAGGTAAGGGTGCCAGTTGACCAGGTTTGAATGCTGCTCTGATGCCAAGAGCTGTTTGACTTTGAGCAAGTCACTTAACTTCTCTGAGCCTTCATGTATATAAAATATGGACATAGCAGTGACTGCTCCAGGGGATTGTTGTAAGTTTCTAGCCCATGCAAGCCTTCAACGAACACTGATGCTTATTTAACAGAAAAAAAAGGGGCTGGGGAGGATAGTTACAGGAGAGTGAGAAGATCCGCTCACAGAAAGAGGAGAGAGTTCGCCCAGGAGAGTCCGGCCCTTGGGGTGGGAGGCTGAAAAGACTGAGCAAACAGGCCTTTTCCCTCGACTCCTGGCCTCACCTCCTAGTGGCCGTCAACCCCCAAACTAACCTGCCATCCTCAGCCCCCAGAAGAGAGAAAGGGCAGCTTGAGGCCAGGTAGGGTGTCAGGCCAGGCAGGGTGGCGCGGGGCCTGGAGGCAGCTCCGCGCGCGGGGAAGGCTCCGCACAGGCGCACCACCGAGGTCCGAGTCCCTCCCTTCCTCCCCGCCACAGGCCTCAGCCTCTGGGAGGAAGTGATAAGGCCTCTGAGGCTTCCCTTCACACGACGGTTACTGTCAGGAGGGGTGTGAGTGGGGCGGGAAATCTGGGCTGAGGAATCCCTGCAGGGGCTTCCCTCAGCTCAGCCAAGGGCTCCATCCCCCTCAAGGTAGGGTTCATCACAGCTCCAGCGGGTTGGACACCCCACATCCAGAAAAGGCGAGGTGGGCCCTGAACGGGGATGAGGACCCAGCCTTGGGTCAGGGGCTCAGAAGCTCAGCGCTGCTGCCCTGGGCAGCCCAGGCTCTGGCAATACAAGAGAGGGGCGGGCCTGGATTTTAAAGAGACCAGTTCTGCCCACGGGGCCTCTGGCCAGATTCCTAACTTTTCTGAGCCTCAGGTCCCTCGTCTGTAAATGAGGTGGCCGACACTGTCTACCTCCTAACGGCGTCGTGAGGGCTGATAGAGGAAACGTAAGGAAGCATGAGGCAGGCGAGCTATAAGTCACAGGGCTTATTCATGTCGCCAGAGGGGTCTCTGGGGGCACATCCAGAAGGAAATACACTCCTCCCCATGACCCCTCTCCTGGGTCTCAGCAGCCCCCCGCTCACCCGGCCCCCGGACGGGCCCAGGTTCCCTCGCGTGAAGAACTGGGAGGTGGGGAGCATCGCCTATGACACCCTGAGTGCCCAGTCACAGCAGGTAAGGCGGGGAGCCCTCCCCATCCCACATCAGGGTCAGCGTGGCTGAACTCAAAGAGACACTGGGAAGAGCCAGAGGAGCTAAGGGACACAAGCGACTCCTAGCCTCCAGCCCTTGCCCCAAGTCCTGCCACAGCCCAGCCCAACTCACCCCGATTTCCAGTCCCAGCCCCAGCCCTGCACCCACACCTGCCAGACCCACCTTCCCTCTGGCCCCACACCCTGCCTCTGCACCCTGACCTGGTCCTGACCTCCATGCTCCCTGCTCTCTCTGCCTCCGCCCTCCACCCCAACCTAGGATGGGCCCTGCACCCCCAGACGCTGCCTGGGCTCTCTGGTATTTCCACGGAAACTGCAGAGCCGGCCGTCTCAGGACCCTCCACCCCCTGAGCAGCTGCTGAGCCAGGCCAGGGACTTCATCAACCAGTACTATAGCTCTATCAAGAGGTGAGACCGTGCCTTGAGACCCACAGCCCACCGTTGTCCTTTGACCTGGGGCCCTGGTCCTGCCGAGCCCTCAAAAGGATGATCACCTTCCCTAGGACCCACTCCCACCCCCCACCCTGACACCAGCACCCGCCAGCCTCCCCCCAACACCCGCACAAAGCCTGGGGAAACTCTCCACCCGACGTGACTTTCTTCTGCTCCCCTCTCCACCACAGAAGCGGCTCCCAGGCCCACGAGCAGAGGCTTCAGGAGATGGAAGCTGAGATAGCGGCCAAGGGCACCTACCAGCTTCGAGAGAGCGAGCTGGTGTTCGGGGCCAAGCAGGCCTGGCGGAATGCTCCCCGCTGCGTGGGCCGGATCCAGTGGGGGAAGCTGCAGGTGTGGCTGGCCAGCAAGCACCCAGAATCGGGACTGGGGGACAGAAAAGAGGAAAGGAGCAGTGAGGGCAGCTCCTGAGGCTTCCCTGGGGGGTCCCAAGCAGTGGGGAGATCCTTGCCCATTCCCTTAGAGATTGGTACCCCTGGGGAGCCCACAGGCTGGTAGTGAACACCTCGTTGTTAAGCCCCATAGCAATTGCTTGGCTGGCTGCGGAGGGAAACACCAGAAACACCCAAACATACTGAGTCAGTGAGGACAGCTGGGCAGTGATCCCAGGGAGTACTGTCTGAGCAACAGAAGCATTCTTCTGGAAACAGCCCCTCGCTGCTTCTTCCCTGTGGGCCTCACTTATCCAGCCCAGTCCTCCAGCACCTTGGCCTCACACCCTCCCTCACACTGGAATGGCCTAAGAGAAGCAAGCTGACCCACAGGGGAACTTAATCCATGACCTTGGCCTCCTTAGCTGTAACTGGCCACCAAAGAATTTGGAATAAAGCCACATGCTCAGTAAATCCCAAAGGAGTCGCCAAAAAAAGAACGATCCTATCTGACACTTGCATCCCCTTGAAGTTGTTCAAAGATCTAGTTCAACTTTGAACCCATCAGAGCTTCCAGATTGGATCCCACTCACTGCTACATCCCTACCTTGGCCCCAGATGAGCCACTGCCACCCCTTGCTTCTGTCACTAACACAAGCAGGTAAGGGAGCTCCCAGCTCCCTGCTGATGGTCCCACCCAGCCAGTCAAGGTGGCTTCTCCTAGCATCAAAATGTCAGGACGGGCAGACTCCCCGGAGAGCCACCAAGTGCAGCCAGCTGCCTTCCCGCCATCAGTGTGCTTAGGGAGAGTCTGCTGACTGGCCGGGGTCACCTGCCTTTGCTTGAGCACTGTGGGTAATGGGGAACCCACCCCTAGGTGGCCTCCCCGTCACTTGGTGCCTTTCCCCAATCATCAGTGTGGCAGTGACTGGGTCCCTCCTCTGTATCAGGTACCGAGTCAGCTTCTGCAGGGGTGGGGAGATGTCCCAGCAAGGAGATAAGAAGCAGACCAGGCTACGTTGGGTGTGTGGGGTGCAGGGCAGGAACGGGGAGTCAGTGTGGGTGCAGATGGTCAGGGAGGCTCCCCAGGGAGGAAAGAACCGTGACGAGTGACCCCGGCAGCCTTTAGAGGCTGCAGACGAGGTGGCTACTTACCTTCTCCTAGAGCTGAGACTCAGGAGCCCTGTCCCCCCCCACCCCGGTCCCCTGCCCCCTGCCTTGGCTGGCTCAGGTGTTCGATGCCCGGGATTGCAGCTCTGCCCAGGAGATGTTCACCTACATCTGCAACCACATCAAGTATGCCACCAACCGGGGCAACCTCCGGTGAGTGCCCCTACACCGCGCCAGATGGCACCCCTCCCCTCGGTGGCAGTGAAGGCGGGGCTCTGACAGCTGTCATCCCCATGTGTTAGCTCGGCCATCACAGTGTTCCCCCAGCGCGCCCCAGGCCGCGGAGACTTCCGAATCTGGAACAGCCAACTGGTGCGCTACGCGGGCTACAGGCAGCAGGACGGCTCGGTGCGGGGGGACCCAGCCAACGTGGAGATCACGGAGGTGGGCCCAGAGAGTCGGAGCGGGTGGAGGCCAGCCCATGAGGGCTCTGGGGGGAGGCGTGGGGGTCCAGGCAAAAAGTGGCCGGTGGAGCAGGGAAGGGGGACTCTGAGATGAAGGAGGGAGCTGCCAATGAAGGGGGTCCCTGAGGAGGGCAGGAGGTTGGGCCCCTCAGAGCTATCTCTGGCCCTGCCCCCCGCAGCTCTGCATTCAGCATGGCTGGACCCCAGGAAACGGCCGCTTTGACGTGCTGCCCCTACTGCTCCAGGCCCCAGATGAGCCCCCAGAACTCTTTGTTCTGCCCCCCGAGCTGGTCCTCGAGGTGCCCCTGGAGCACCCCACGTGAGCATGAGAGGGAATGGGGCAGGCGGAGGAGGGGCTGCCCGGGGGTGGCCAGGCAGGCCAGGCTCCACAGGCAGCCTGATCCCCCGCCCGGACACCCCCAGGCTGGAGTGGTTTGCGGCCTTGGGCCTGCGCTGGTATGCCCTCCCGGCGGTGAGCAACATGCTGCTGGAAATTGGGGGACTGGAGTTCCCTGCGGCCCCTTTCAGCGGCTGGTACATGAGCACTGAGATTGGCACACGGAACCTGTGTGACCCTCACCGATATAACATCCTGGAGGTGAGGACCCGTACATAGGGAAGAGGACGTATCCCCTTTGGAGCCACTGCCTCGCAAATAGGTCCCCACGCTGTCAGCAAGTGGGAACGCCTGAATGAGGTCCTGGCTGCCTCCTACACTAGGATTTTGGAGGGTTCTAGGACTGCGAATTTGGGGCAAAGGAATATACATGCATGGATACAAATATGCAGTTATTTTTCTGGGATCTATAGCTCTATAGCTTTCCTCAGATTCTCAAGGCAGATCTTGCAAAAACAATGTCATCTTAGAAAGGAGAAGTTAAGATCCAGGGCAGAGAAGTAACTGGTCCAGGGTCCCTCTCTGCTCAGGCGTGCCTTGCAGGCAAGAACCTGAACCAGCCCCAAACTAAACAGTCTGGCCTCTCGGTGGCCACCTACCCACCCTCACTCCTTCTACTCATGAGTTCCAAAGATGCTCTCCGTCCACTCCCCCCAACCTTGTCCCTACCAATGCCATGCACCCCCACTCCCAGGATGTGGCGGTCTGCATGGACTTGGATACCCGGACAACTTCATCCCTGTGGAAAGACAAGGCCGCAGTGGAGATCAACTTGGCCGTGCTGCACAGTTACCAGGTACACTGGCCCAGACCGGCCAGGAGGGAAGGGGCTGGGGCTGGAAGACAGGGAGGCACTTAGAGACGGGGGCAGGAGTTGGAGGCAGCTGGAAGGACTACCATGGTCCATGGGGCACACTGAGCCCATGCTGCTGGGGACACAGCACCTACTACTCCAGGCGCCACAATATGGGGGTAGAGTGTGCTCGGAGCCCTGCTGATCAGGGCATGCTTGGTAATGCAGGCCCCCAGGGCAGAGCGCATACGTATTGTGATTTGTGGGACCCCCTGGATTCTGGAAACTCCAACTCCAGGACTGGAGGCCTGCTGAGCATTGTCGTTTGAGGAAACTAGTGCCTGCTGAGAACCTGGCCAGAGTTTAGGGTGTTTTGGTTCAGGGGCAGGACAGAGCGACGTGGGAGACAGGAGCTGCTGGTGCCAAGCTTTGGGCTCGCGACACATGCTGCAGCCAGGGGTGACAGCATGGTTGGGGAACACAGCCTGGGTTAGATTTGGGGTGACCCAGGGCACAGCGGTGACTGGGGTCACAGGAGTGTGGGTTTGTAGGCTGAGTCTAAGCCCCTGCCTCCCCAACCCCAGCTGGCCAAAGTGACCATCGTGGACCACCATGCTGCCACTGCCTCTTTCATGAAGCACCTGGAGAACGAGCAGAAGGCTAGGGGGGGCTGCCCTGCCGACTGGGCCTGGATCGTGCCCCCCATCTCTGGCAGCCTCACCCCTGTCTTCCATCAGGAGATGGTCAACTATGTCCTGTCCCCGGCCTTCCGCTATCAGGTGCCCACCCCGCTGGCTCTCGCCCACTGTGGCCAGCTCTAACGAAGCAGCCCCCAGGGGCCTCCAAATGTTTGTTTTACTTATCTCCTCCTCCACTCCCCCCATCGCTCCCCTGCAGCCAGACCCGTGGAAGGGGAGTGCAACCAAGGGTGCCGGCATCACCAGGAAGAAGACCTTTAAAGAAGTGGCCAAGTAGGTGCCCTAGGAGCGCTGCCCTTCCCCCACACCCAGCTGTACAGTGGGAAGGCCCCCACCCCCACACGTCCACCACTCAGTGCCCCAGGACCTTGCTTGGGCCATGCACCTGGGGAGGCCCTGGCTCCATGTCCTTGGGACCGCCCTCACCCTGCTCTCGCCTGCAGCGCAGTGAAGATCTCTGCCTCACTCATGGGCACTGTGATGGCAAAGCGAGTGAAGGCGACCATCCTGTATGGCTCCGAGACTGGCCGGGCCCAGAGCTACGCACAGCAGCTGGGTAGACTCTTCCGGAAGGCTTTCGACCCTCGGGTAGGGCTAAGCCCAGAGGAGTGGGGATCTGGGAAGGGGAAGGGGACCCATCCATATCTTTAGATGTGCCCCAGAGGACAGAAGAGGGTCACAAGTCAGAGCCCAGGAGAAAGCCCGGGATCCAAACGGATTCAGGGATCAAGTCCGGGCCTGAGTCAGGGTCTGAATTGTGCCCTGCCAGGGTGGGTCGGAGTAGAAGTGCCAGGACAGCAGGGGCCAAGTCCCTGGGACATCGGTCTTCTTGTCCACAGGTCCTGTGCATGGATGAGTACGATGTGGTGTCCCTCGAGCATGAGACGCTGGTGTTGGTGGTGACCAGCACATTTGGGAATGGTGATCCCCCAGAGAATGGAGAGGTAAGGCCTAGCAGGAAAGGGGCCACTGGAAACGAGGGGAGATTCAAAATGGGGAGGCTGGGCAGGAACCCCACCTCCATGATGGAGAGTGGAGATGTCTTGAGAGTCCCGCAGAGTGTGTGTGTGGACACTGAACTAGGACCCGAGAGCCTGCACAAGCCAGACTCCAGCCCCACCCCCACACACACCTGCTTCAGTGTGTCACTGGGTCATTTCCATTGTCCCTGCAAGTGTTTAATACGTGGAAGGCATTTGGCTGGCCAACGAGGTCAGACCGCTCTCAAGCACTGACAAGTTAGAAAAACTGCTATACTCCACTTACTACTCAATTTCAGCTTTCTCTTTTCTTCTTTCCTTAATGAAAGAAAAGAGCACTGCTCGGATGGCAACAGAAATTAGGCAACTTCACTTTCTGCACAAATCTTTAAAGAAACAGACTAGAGCACCCCCACTGAACACTTTATCATCAGCCATTATCTTCCCAGCTTCGTCCCTGGCAGCCCCGCTACAGGCATTCCTCGTACCCTTGGCTGTTGCAGCTTCTAGGTGATAAAGGCCTCCGGAGCACTCGGCACCTCCCCAAGCAGCCCAGAGCAGAACTCTGAAGCAAGACTTCCCCCCAACCCCGTGCTGCCCATTTCAGCTGTCATTCTGATCTGCCTTGTAAAGAACAATAGATCACTTACTTTTTTAGTATAAAAGCAGTATTTACACACACGTGACCCACCACCCTATAAAGACATAGAACATTTCCATCACCTAGGCAGTACCCTTGTCAGTGCCCCCAGCCAGCCCCTTCCCAGTCCATCCCTTCTGTCAGCCAGGTTAGTTTGGCCTGCTGTAGGATGTCACAGAAAGGCGAGCACTCAGTAAGGACTCGGCCCACGTCTGAGGCTCATCTCACTGTGAGTGATTCAGTAACTTGCTCCTTTCTACTGCCGAGCAGCCTGAGGCGTTCACTGTGTGAACGCACCGTGTGTTTCTCTGTTCTCCTGCTGACGGACGCTTGGGCCATTTCCAGGGTTTGGCTATTATGAATAAAGCTGTTATGAACATTCTTGGGCAAGGCTTTTGTGGGCTTATGTTTTCATTTCTCTTGAATAAATACCTAGGAGTGGAATTGCTAGGTCATCGGGCAGATGTATGTTTAACTTCAAAAAACATGAAAAAAAAACAAAAAACTGCCAAACAGCCACAGGGATTGAACTGCACCTCTAACTTCTGTGCATTTCAGTGTATGTAAATTTCACTTTTTTTTTTTTTTTTTTAGTGGCGCAAACCTAGGAATACAGCCCACAGAAAATGGGGTATATTCACCAGTCACTAACAAGAATGTTTACAGCAGCATTATTCATAACAGCCCCAGACTGGTAACAATTCCAATGACCGTCCACAGCAGACTGGATACATACATTGTGGTGTATTCAAATTCTTGGCAGCAATGAGGGTGAATGGCTCACAACCACCCGACACAGATGAATCTGAAAACTCAATGTAGAGGGAAAGGAGACAAACACAAGAGAATCCAACCGTAGGGTTCACTTTGTATTCAGTTCAGAAACAGGCAAAAAGAATCCGTGGTGTTTCCATTCCAAGAATCAGTGGTTGCCCCCCTGGGGTGGGAGGTGGTAACTGGGGGTCCAAAGCTGAATTCTAGGTTCTAGCAACATTTCCTGAGAGGATGCTGATGACACAAGTATGTTCGGTTTGTGAAAATCTAGAAAGCTGTACATTTGTGATATGTGTGCTTCTCTGAACGTATTATGCTTCAACAAAAGGTTCAAAAAATAAAATTAAGGTAGCACACACTAATGATGGTAAATCTAGAGACACACCACCCAAACGCGCCTACCACTAACGTGGGGGTGTGCCGGGCTTGCCACATTTTGGGTTTTGCTGTGTGAAGGTGTCCCCATAGCTCTTAGCTATTTCCGTGGCAGCACCTGACATAGCTCAGCCTTCTAGAAGATGTTCGTGCCACCGACTAGCAATGGAGGCAATGCAGGGAGACTGAGGGCTGTTTTCCACCTATCGAGATGGCTGAAACATTAAGGACTGGCCACATGCTGTGTTGGCAGGAGTGAGCAAAGAGCGTGTCTCTTGCTGCGGGCTGGTCTGACCACCCACTTCATCCTGCCTTTAAATCCTGACTCAGCAGCTCCCCTTGCAAGGACTACCCTAACGAAACACGCAGAAGAGGAGGCGGGCATGTATATGTACAAGTGCTGGAGCGCTGGTCACACACCGCTCAGATACCCTGAGGCAGATAGAAGTCTCCTCCATGTGGTCCATGCAAATGTGGGCACACTATGCGGCCATTCAAAAGGAGGTCAGTCTTGGTGTGTTGACCTGGAAGGAGGTCCATGATAGGTTACTGAGGAAAAAGCAGGTAAGTATGGTGTGGCCCCATTTTTACTTTTTGAAAAAACTATAAATACAGATATATATGGAAGTTCAACCAAAGAGATGTAGGAGTTTAAACACCTGCCCATAGGGTACATGCCTTGGGGGCGAGGACTGGAGGAAAGGTAAGGGTAGATTTCTGTCTTTTATTACTTTATGGTTCTGTAATGTTTTCAAAAAGCCAATACCAGTTTTAAATTTTTCAAAACAAATTAAAATCAGAATTTACAAATAAGAAGGATCAGCTGACTGCAGTTTTAAACTTCTGTGTGGTTTGAAATAAAACAAAACCAACCATGATACCAACACTTCCCCTCCCCAGAGTTTTGCGGCGGCCCTGATGGAGATGTCCGGCCCCTACAACAGTTCCCCTCGGCCAGAACAGCACAAGTGAGTGAGGCTGGGAGCTTGGGGGGAGGTGGGAGGGAAGGCAGTGAGGCATTTGGAGACAGTGAGGAAAGGAGGGCTGAAATGTTGTCCCTCCATGCCTCCAACAAGCTGGAGGATGGATGTAGGAGGCCTGGACCCCCATCACAGCTCAGGAGCCCCTCCCTCCTTGAGACCCAGCCATTCGCAGCCCCCAGGGCTCTGAGGGCTGGTCAGTCCTCAGGTCCCCTTCAGAGAGGGCAAGGGAGGCACACTGGGGCCTGAAGGCATAGAGATCCCTGGGCAACAAAGCCAAGCCCAAGGGCAGGGTCTTTCCTATCGCAGATGCAGAGAGCCTGGAGCTGTCCCCGAGCTATGTCTGGGCCTGCACCATGCTCCCAGTTCTCTGTGACAGCCCTGTCTTTGTCTTCTCTTGCCAGGAGTTACAAAATCCGCTTCAACAGCGTCTCCTGCTCAGACCCGCTGGTGTCCTCCTGGAGGCGGAAGAGAAAGGAGTCCAGTAACACAGACAGTGCAGGGGCCCTGGGCACCCTCAGGTGTGGGGGCTGCACTGAGGGGAGGCATGGGGGGGAGGGCAAGCTGCCTGGGCATACATGAGGCGGGGACGGGTGTGGGCTCCAGTGACGGCTCCCTGAACCCCAGGTTCTGTGTGTTCGGGCTGGGATCGCGGGCATACCCCCACTTCTGCGCCTTTGCTCGTGCGGTGGACACACGGCTGGAGGAGCTGGGTGGGGAGCGGCTGCTGCAGCTGGGCCAAGGAGATGAGCTGTGTGGCCAGGAGGAGGCCTTCCGTGGCTGGGCCCAGGCCGCCTTCCAGGTGAGCCCCTGGGCCTGTTCACACGTGTGACCCGGGCTTCCCCTCCCACCCCAATTCTGGCTCACTCCCACCTGCACCCCTCCCCCTCGAGACATGCAATATTGAGGCTGGAGACCTTGCTGCTGCCCTGATTGTTTGGTTCTCTGGTCCCATCCTGTTCCTTCTAAAATCCATCCTCATTTCGCCGCTGGACAGCCAGCCCTTCTGGCTCAGTCCTCAGCAGTGGGTGATCCGGCCCTAACAACATGGCAGGTGCCTGGCCCAGGCAGAGGAGAGCAGACAGGGCCATGGTAGGCAGACTTTCAGCCAGGCATAGACGGGGCCCCTGAGTGGGCACCCAGAGAAAGAGCATGCAGGGCAGGCAGGGTGGAGGGAGAGGAGGAGGCCCAAGAGAAGGCTGGACAGAGGCAAGGGCTGAAACTGAGGCCAACACAGAACCTACAGGAGGTCAGAGGCCAGACAGGCTTGGGTTGGCGCCTGGACTGATGGTGTCCTGCCTGGCTCAGGGAAGTGCAAGAAGGGGTGCATCCCAGGGCTGTGACTTTCTCAGGCTGGGCTTCCCCCAGAGGCAGCTAGGCCTGGTCTGGGGATTAAGCCTGGAGGTGAACAGACTCCTGCCCATCCTGACACTCCAGGGCAGTGCTGGCCCACCCAGGGTTCCCAGGCTTGAGCTTAGCAAGTCTGGCCTGATGGAGCCAAGGGGGACGTGCAAGCAGGGGGGTTGGGGGGGCGGCGCCTGGCGCAGGTGGAGGGTTTGCTGGGGAGGAGAAAAGTCAAGCTGAAAAAATAGATAGGCTCAGGTTGGGAGGAGAATGGGAACGGAAAACAAGAATCCAGATGCAAGGAAGCGACTGGAAGCTAGGAGCGGGACAGGAAAAGGGGCACAAGGTGAAGTTTTAGGGATGCTGATTTAGAGACACAAGGTCAACAAGAGGAACATCCAGCTAGAAGCAGGAAGACGCTGAACGAACTAGGGTGGTAGCAGTGGGGGTAGGAAGGAAGGGAGGGGGGCAAGGAAGGAAGGAAGAGATATAAGACCTTACACACACAAAAGAAAGATTAACAGGACTGGTGATATGCGAGTTGGGAGGAGAGGGAGCAACCAATCATGGGTGAGCCCTGGATTTCAAGCCTGGGCCAGGACCAGCAGTGTGCAGTTCTCCTACCTGAGCAGAAACAAATAGGACATGCACCCTCCCAGGGGGCCTGCCCCGGGGCCCCTCCAGCCCCAGTGAGCAATGCAGGAAGGACAGAGCAGCCACAGCCACCCAAATGTGGTGTCCCACTCCGGGAGCACTGTAGGGTTTTACATAAAGCCTCTCATTTCATCCTCCCTGGAACCTAATGAGGCGGAAAGATGGGTCAGTGAGGCCCGTGGAATGTAAGCAGAGGAGTCGGAATCTGAACGCAGCTCTGTGCGCACTGACGCATTCACTCAGTGCTGCTGTGTACCCAGCACTGCGCTCCCTGAGGCAGTAACACTCACCAGACTGAGGAACTGGTGGGTGTGACACTGGTAAATACGTGCAAATGGAGAGCTAGTGCAGTGGCCAAGCCATGCCATGGGTCGAAGAACAGGCCCCGTCAGCCTCAGCCACCGGGGCTGCTGAGGCCACAGGCACGAGCCGCGGAAGGGCGCCTCCCACTCCCAGGCCCCCCCACTCTCACAGTCCCAGGAACAGAAGGAAGGTGGCCACTGGGGACCCCACAGCCCAGCTCAGCCTCCTGCCTCAGCCTCCCTGAGCTTCTCACTGTTCCGGCCCTCACCCCTTGCCCCTCAGGCCTCCTGTGAGACTTTCTGCGTGGGAGAGGATGCCAAGGCCGCCGCCCGGGATATATTCAGCCCCAAACGGAGCTGGAAGCGCCAGAGGTACCGGCTGAGTGCCCAGGCTGAGGGCCTCCAGCTGCTGCCAGGTGAGGCTCTGGCCTCCCCCTGACTCTGCTGGCCCTCCGGGCTCCCAGGGTCCCAGGACTCACTGTCAGGGGCCCAGCCAGGTTCCCGGCTCAGTCTCAGTCTCCCCGCAGGCCTGATCCACGTGCACAGAAGGAAGATGTTCCAGGCTACAGTCCTCTCAGTGGAAAACCTGCAAAGCAGCAAGTCCACGTGAGGAGGACCACTTCCCCCACACGCGCACCTGCCCTGGCCCCTCCGCCCCTCTGTCCCAGCACGCTCCCTCCCATGCCCTCCTTGCCCCCTTCTAACTGCCCCAACTCCTCACCCCCAGCCGGGCCACGATCCTGGTGCGCCTAGACACTGGAGGCCAGGAGGCGCTGCAGTACCAGCCCGGCGACCACATAGGCATCTGCCCGCCCAACCGGCCTGGCCTCGTGGAGGCGCTGCTGAGCCGTGTGGAGGATCCGCCTCCACCAGGAGAGCCAGTGGCAGTGGAGCAGCTGGAGAAGGGCAGCCCTGGTGAGGGGGAGCGGTCTGGGGCACAAGGGACGTCCCCTGGCCTCAGGGTCCCCTTGAGCTGAGGAGCTGGTAGAGGGCTGCCACCTCCCCTCACAGCCGTAATGCCTGTGCTCAGAGCTGGCTGTGTTCCCTCCTGTTGGGCTGACCTTGTGGCTGGACGGTCCACAGAGCGTGGCTCCTTTCTCAGTACCTAACCCCCTACCGCCAAAAGGCCGCCCCCTCCCTCTGGGCTCCCCCCAAAGTCTCCTCCTGACAGCCTCGCCTGCTCTGTAGCTGGCCTCGGGTCTACTGCCTGCCACGCCAGTGCCTGGCGTTAAAATAAGAACCCAGACCGACCCAAACCAGCCAGAGGCCCCCAAACACACACACACACACACAGGCTACCCAGACAGGCCCACCACCACTGTTCAAGGGCAAGGTCTCCAATAAAACACAAGGCATGGTCAGTCCCAGGATACCCCCCAAGCAATGACCACCTCAGACTCTGCAGTTCTGGCTGGCCCCTTCCTCAGACCTCCCCTCTACATCACCCCCAGGTGGCCCACCCCCCAGCTGGGTTCGGGACCCCCGGCTGCCCCCATGCACACTGCGCCAGGCTCTCACCTTCTTCCTGGACATCACTTCCCCGCCCAGCCCTCAACTCCTTCGACTGCTCAGCACCCTGGCTGAAGAGTCCAGTGAACAGCAGGAGCTCGAGAGCCTCAGCCAGGTGCGGGTGACCCCAGTGGGCAGCAGGGGCTCGAGAGGCAGGAGGAGCCGGGTGGGGAAGGGGGTCCACCTGGCTAGCGCACCCTGGGGTTTAAGACCTAGCTCTGGAGTCATTAATTCATCTCTGAATTCTCGGTGCTCAAGAAATGTTTGTTGGCCTGAACTAAGGAGGGAGAAACCCCAGGAGGCTCGGCTCCGGAGTAGTCAAGAAGGGAGGTCAGCAGGCAGGGTAGGGAGGTTCTGAGCCCATTGTGCCCTGCTCCCGCCAGGACCCGCGGCGCTACGAGGAGTGGAAGTGGTTCCGCTGCCCCACGCTGCTGGAGGTGCTGGAGCAGTTCCCCTCCGTGGCACTACCCGCCCCCCTGCTCCTCACCCAGCTGCCCCTGCTCCAGCCCCGGTACTACTCGGTCAGCTCAGCACCCAGCGCCCACCCAGGAGAGATCCACCTCACGGTAGCCGTGCTGGCATATAGGACGCAGGGTGAGCTGATGGAGGGCCGGGGTCAGGGCCACACAGTGACCCTGGGACGGGCCCCTCATTGGCACCCTCTCCTCACCAACCCCCAGATGGACTGGGCCCCCTTCATTACGGAGTCTGCTCCACATGGCTAAGCCAACTGAAGGCCGGAGATCCTGTACCCTGCTTCATCAGGGGGTGAGTGAGTACTTCAGGGGATGGAGGTGGAAGGGGCATCAAGAAGAGAGTGTCTGCCCGAGCAGGGGTGAACAAAGTGCCACACGGATGGCCAGGGACAGACGGAGGAGTCGGCAGATGGCTGGCACAAGGTGAGGGTGGGAGCTTTGGTCAGAGGCACGATGGGGAGCAGGGAGGACCCACTTAACACATATCGAGCATGGGGTATCTGGTTAAGCTACTTCAGAACTTTGACTAAGCTTTGGGCGTTTCGCTAATTAGGACTTAGGGTCCTGTCCCAAAGCTTTCCTTCCCAGAGACAGGGCTGGGATTCGACCAGCAGGCCCTGATGCTTTTAGGTAAACTATGTCCCTCGCTACATTTTTGGGGTCAGTCTGATATTGGGAGGCATGGCACTTGGGAACTGTGCCCTGTTCAAGGCCAAGTCCCCACTTAGTCCGGGGAGAACTAGTTAGGTTACCATCGTATCACTGAGGACTCAAAGAAAGTAAAAGATCGCAGGATACTCTTTCCTTGTGCTGGGTTCAAAAGCCCTGCCTCATCCAGCAGCCGGGACCCAAAGCCTCGATTGGGGGTTGGGGGGGGGACTTAAAGGAGTTCCCAGGACATGCACCAGTTGGGTCCAGTAACCCAAAGCCATCCAGGAGGCTAAATCACAAACTGTACCAATCTACTGAATATAAACCAAATACCAACATTAAGGCTAGGATTTAAAATAAACACTCAGTGAACTTCTTATGAACCAAAAGCTGTCCTTCCCTTCCCATATTTTGTAAATCTCCTAAATTGAGATATCAGAACATTCTTCAGTTCAAATTAACTCATATTCCCTTTGACCCATCCTCCAGAGATACAGGTGCAGGGAGTTTCTGCCTGCAAGTACAGTTCTTTTCATAAACACACTGTGCCCACTCTGAGCTAGACTGTGCCGTAAGCACTTGGCAACACGTTTACAGTGGAAGTGGAGTTCTCCTCTCCCCCTCAGTTGAAGTTGGTAAGAATGTGGGAGCTGGGAAAGCACAGAGGCCTGACAGCGTGTTCCTTCACTAGGGCCCCCTCCTTCCGGCTGCCGCCTGATCCCAGCTTGCCCTGCATTCTAGTGGGCCCTGGCACAGGCATTGCCCCCTTCCGGGGATTTTGGCAGGAGCGGCTGCACGACATTGACAGCAAAGGTGAGACTGGGGGCCGAGGGAATGACTGGAAGGCAGGAGGGAGTCACTACAATCTAGGGGAAAAGGGACGGGGGCTACAAGACAGAAGCCAGGTAGGAAAGAGGGCAAAGAATGGGCCACAGAGGTGAAAAGAAGCTTATTAGACCAAGGGGAGGGCAGTGCCCTGTTGGTCTGGCTTCCTGGGGCTAGACACAAAGTAGGTGTGGGACAGGGTTAAGAACAAGGGGACAAGGGGAACTGGAAATCTGGAGAGAATGGGGCTAGGACTCAGAAGGCAAAAATGTCCAGAAGTGGCAGAAATGTTCACTCAGAAGGCAAAGTGTACTTGGGACTGTGCCAGAGCTCACCTAGATGTGTCTAAGACCCAAGGAAGCTACAGGGTGTTCAGGCTGAACACAGGGTGTGCAAGGCAGCTGGTAAATCGAAAGGAAGGGGCTGTGACTGATAAGAAGGCAGACTATGTGGAAGCTGAGGATGTGCAAGAATATGGGGCTGGAGCCCGGACAGGGCTAGGTGGAGTCCTGGAACTTCCGTGTTAGATGGTGCCAAGCGCTTGGAATTCTAAGTCGGAAGGCCCACGTTCTAGTGCAATGCCACCACTGGTCATTCCACCGGAGGAGCCACCACCTCTTGTATGCCTCTGCTTTTCCCTGAGCGTCTTCTCTGTAAATCAGGGCCAGGCGAGGTCTCTGTGAGAGCATCCTGTACTCTCCTTGAGGCTAGTCAGCCGAGAGTGGTTGTTTCCACCCGAACGGCTTGGGCTGTCCTCCTGGGCGAGGTTAGCCAGTGGGAGATGTCTCTAGGGCTGCGCCCCAGGGAGAGGGCTCTCCCAAGCCACGGTGCTGCTTGCAGGGCTGCAGCCCGCCCCCATGACTTTGGTGTTCGGCTGCCGATGCTCCCAGCTCGACCACCTTTACCGCGACGAGGTGCAGGATGCCCAGCAGCGCGGAGTTTTTGGGCGCGTCCTCACCGCCTTCTCCCGGGAGCCCGACAGCCCTAAGGTGCGACACCCTGAGGGCGCGGGGGTAACCTGACACTAGGCACCGGGGAAGGCCCGAGGTGCGCTCGGGAGGGGCGCGCGAGCCCAGGCCCGGCCCCCTCCCCTTCTAGAGCGCACCCTCCGCCCCGCCCCTCAGCTCCCACCCCACGGACTCGGCCCCTCCCGCGGGCCTTTGGGACTCCCTCACCTTCACCCTAGCCCCGCCCCTTGCTTGGCTCCACCTCTCTAGACCCCAGCGCCGCGCACTTAGGAGCCTTCTGGCCCGCGGAGAAACGGTTCGCACGCGGTGCCGGACCCTCCCCCCAGGAACCCTCTCCCAGGGCACGCCCCTAATTCCGGCTTCCCTCAGACCTACGTGCAAGACATCCTGCGGACGGAGCTGGCTGCTGAGGTGCACCGCGTGCTGTGCCTCGAACGGGGCCACATGTTTGTGTGCGGCGACGTCACCATGGCAACCAGCGTCCTGCAGACGGTGCAGCGAATCCTAGCGACGGAGGGCGACATGGAGCTGGACGAGGCCGGCGACGTCATCGGCGTGCTGCGGGTGCGGGGCCAAGCCCGGGGCGGGGCCATACCCGGGGCGGGGCCCACTCCTGCTTGGATCCGACCTGTTCTGGCCCTTTCCCCGCAGGATCAGCAACGCTATCACGAGGACATTTTCGGGCTCACACTGCGCACGCAGGAGGTGACAAGCCGCATACGCACCCAGAGCTTTTCCTTGCAGGAGCGACATCTGCGGGGCGCAGTGCCCTGGGCGTTCGACCCGCCGGGCCCAGACACTCCCAGCCCCTGAGAGCCCTCTTGTTTTTCATCCCAGTTCCGGCAGAGGGGCTCTGCGGCTCTCCTGTCGGAGTTGCCAGACCAGCCACCTCTCCCCTCCTGAGGTGCCTTCCCCTCTTTGTCCAGAGTCTGCCCTAAATCACCTTATTCACGGGAATGAGTGAAATGTCCCTCTCTAGGTCTGTTTACTTGCCCCAAGTCCGGAGCCCCCCCCCAAGGGCCTACTGTCACCCCTTTTGTGTTCCTTAGGTGAGTTTTAGATTCCCTTTACCTCTCTCAGGAATATCTTATCTCGAAACCTAATCTCTAAATCATTCAAATATTTATTATTGAAGATTCCCCATAAGAGACTGGGCCAGATGTTATGAGAGCTACTAAGACGCCTAACCCAGCCCCATCAATTAAAATTTACAGAATGACAAGCTTTGTCTTTTAATTTGTGCAGATGAAGGTCATGGTAATTCTTTGGAAGGCAGTCCTACCCTACATACTCCACTCTGACATGTGGTTTCCAGCCAATCACAGACAGTTCTGTGTTGCCTCCTTGCTCTTGGTTGAGAAGCAGGTACAGCTTTCAGCTGCCAGCAGGGGGAATGCCAGAGACTAAGGTCGCAAAGATGTGTGACACAGCCAGGAGCAACCTTTACTGCTGGTTTCAGGATGAGCGGCCACACCCACTTCCTCCGACCTCACCCTAGTGCTGAACTCCAAAGACATCAGCCCTCCATAGTTCTTCCACTCACAAGTCCCCATGGCCCCCCTCCACAAGTCCCGTGGGACCCTGAAGCCCAGGCTGGCTTGAAGAGCCCACTGCCGTCAGGTCCTGTCCCTCATTGTTTCCCTTACATTTAGCTAGGTCTCCGCCTTGGCCCTGTCCTCCACCCTGAGAGTACCTGGGGAGTGCTTCCCAGGCAATTGCTCGAGAACAGCTAGTTGGGGTGGTGTCCCCTTAGCACCCCCAGGTGGGGATCATCTCTAAGACTTGTTTCCAGATCTTTTGGCATCTCCTCTCCTACCCTTTCTCTGCTCTCCGGGGTGAGTTCATCACTAACCTCCCCCAAGTCCTGACCAACTAGAGCGTCCTTAGGCCTATGGTTTGGGGGGGGGCGGTCTCTGAAGAGGGCTTGGCGTCATGTCCTTCCACTCCATCTTGTCTGATCTACAGCTGGAGAAGCCAGGGAACCTGGGGGAGGAGAAGGCTCTTGGCAAGCATTCCAGGGGGTCAGGTTCCAAAGATGACCATCCCCATCACCCTGAATTCCCACCACTGCCCCAATCCCTCCAAGTGTGGCTCCACCCAATTTTCTATTCATTCCCCAATTCCCCCCCACCTCCCTCCCACTCCATTAGACAACACTGACCCTGGGGAGCCATCTCAGTCAGTACCAGGGGCCTGACCAGGCTCCTTCTGGGTGTCTGTGGTCTCCTGAAACTGTCCAGGGAGCAGATTCTGGGTCCTCTGGGTTCTCCACTGCTGTCTGGGGCTGGAGGCAGGACTGGAGCCTGGTGAGAAAAGCCATCAGCTGGCCGGTGTGGTGATGCCCACTGTCCACCCAGGGTCTGTCCCCTGCACACCCTGACCACCTCACCATCACTTGACCAGGATGGCTTCTCCTCATCGGGCGAGAGTGTCTGGGAGGGGCTGGACCAGGGCCTGGACAGGGAAGAGGCTGAAGCCTCGCCCCACAGTTCCTGCTGCTGCTGTTGATGGAGCTAAATGGAAGGAAGAGGAATGATGGGCTCTCTTGTGCTGCACAGTGGGAAACCCAGCCCCTGGACTAGGTACAGAGGCTTTTCAGACCTCCTCTTCCAGCTCCTACCGAGTATTTCCTTACACTCTACCCCCCCACCCCATCTCCATTTCATTCAGCTGCTTTCTCCCTACATTTCTTTTTCTGGCACCCCTCTGCTCACCTGGTGCAGGTAGATGGCATGAAGACTCATCTCAGCAGAAGCAAGCTCTGGAAGCTGGGCCAGCTTCAGGCCCCCAGTGCCTCCTGGGGACACACAGCTGGAACAGAGGGCACAGTACACCAAAGACATGCCCCTCCCCCCTGCACCCCACAGCGAGGGCCAGATTTGATTTCCCCTTCCCAGGACCCGTGCATACTCCTCCTGGAGGACCAGCCCCCACCCCTACCACCACGCACCCACCACGGCTGCCCTGACTCTCCGGCCCCCACTCCTCACCTCGGGTCCTGGGCAAGGCGGGAAATGGAGGCCAGGAGGCTAGCTGTGGCTGCAGCTGGGCAGGGAGTCGTGGGGCTCAGGTCCCGTGGGGGCAGGAGGGGCTGCACCAAGAGGTTGGCCAGGAAGGCCTCAGGCTGGGAGCAAAAGAAGAGGGCATCAGAAGAGAGGACAGAAGGGACAGGAGGAAGTCCGGGGAATGCCTGAGAGCAAGCTAGACCAGGGAGCAGGTTAATACAAAAAGTGAGATGGACAGGAGGGACTGGGAGTGGTGAGGGCAGAAGGGCAGGCCAAGCTGCAACTCACCAGAGGCGAGGAAGAATCACTGAGCACCCCAGGCGTAGGGGGGCTGCGGACAGAGGTGGCGCCCCAGGCAGCTGCATCTTGTTGTACTCTGCCCCGAAGGTGCCCCAGGAACTTAGAGCTGTGCCCAGGGGGGCGCCATCGTGGATGCGCGAGGGAGAACCTCATCAAGGAGAGCTCAGTCTTTCCGTCCTCCGCACGCTGAGACAGTGAGGCCTCTGTCTGTCCTGCCGAGAGCCACTGAGAACAAGAACAGTCCGTCGTTCAGATGCTGTGCACACTGCTTTTACAGCTTCAGTGCGAGCCTCGTGGGGTAGGCAGGACAGGAAACACTGGCCCGTTTTCCAGGTCAAAGAAGAGGCCACGATGGGGACTTGCTCAAGATCACCCAAGAATACAGCAGTAAAGCAGGACCGGGGTCTAGAGCCAGCACTAGGGGAGGGTGTGGGCTTAATGTTTCGCCAGCCTGTGTACACTGGACCCCAGGGCTGGCCTGACCGCCTTCTTCCAGCCCCACCTACTGACCAGTTCATATCTCCGCCTCTCTGGCAGTCTTTCCTCCCACTTACTGGAGTTACAATGTGCTGAGAACTCTGTCAGGGTTCTAGACACATCATCTCCTGTAATCCTCACAGCCCTGTGCCTTAGCTACCGTCACTGTCCTTATCTGAAAGATAAGAACACTACTGTGTGGGGAAGTGAAGTGACTAGCTCAAGGTCACAGGTGGCCAGCATTGGAGCTTGGCGGGGGAACCTGGCTCTGCTTTGAGTGAGGCAAGCAAAGCCCTACCCAACCACAGCCCCACACAGCCAGGGATGGGCTCTAACCTGAGGGTGGCCGTGGCGCTTCACATCCATAAGGGCAAAGGAACAGATGTCCCCAACTCCAGCCACATCCACAGTGAAGTGATGAAAAAAGTCAATGATCTCCAGAGAACGAGGGCAGAACCAGAAGAGCAGGAACAGCGGAGTGAGGAGTGGGGACAGGAGCTCCTCCAGGAGGGAGACCTGGGGAAGCAAGGTGAGGCTGAGAAGGGCTTGTTGAGGGGTCC
Source organism: Ailuropoda melanoleuca (assembly GCF_002007445.2). Lineage (NCBI taxonomy): Eukaryota > Metazoa > Chordata > Mammalia > Carnivora > Ursidae > Ailuropoda > Ailuropoda melanoleuca. The sequence goes on from NC_048218.1 coordinate 206,434,479, forward strand.
ACACTCGCAATCAGGACAAAGAGATCCCCAGGGCCACTCTCCGGGGGCTGGAAACCTCTAAGCCTCCCGGCTCCTGGGATGGCCAGCCCCGAGCCGAGCCCGTTTGTCCCACGCTTTCTCCTGGGCGCCCTCGGGCTGCACGGGTATTTCCGCAGCCCCCCTTCGGGGCGGACCCTCACCGCTCGGTACTGCAACAGCCGCGCCATCTGCCGGTAAGCGCTGGCCCGGCCCGCGGGACCGGGCTCCTCTGGGAGGTAGTGCATGTGCGCCAAAGCCGCCTGCAGCAGGAACTGCGGGGAACGACTCCGACACTGCTCTTCCGGAATGAAAGACCTGGAGGGCGGATGGGGGTGGAGAAGGGGCCTGCAGTTAGGATGCGCGGACGGGCGGCAGGGCTGGGGGCTGGGGGCAGGGCTGACGGCGGGAAGGGTAGGGATTGGCGGGAGGCTCGGGCCTGGGTCAGAGGAATGTCCCCCTCCTCTCCGGACGAGCTCCCCAGCACCTGGCCACGGTGGCCGTGACCCCGAGCGCGGTCATGGCGGTGAGCACGTGCTCCACGGCCAGCACGTCTTCGTCGTAGACGGTGAGCACGAGCAGCGCGGCGAAGAGCGCGCCGGCGAAGAAGACGACCTGGCGGGCCAG
>NC_048218.1:206435226-206457973 GCF_002007445.2 Ailuropoda melanoleuca
GCCGGGCGGTAGGCGCGGGCCAGGCGCGCACGCAGCTCGTGCGGCAGCTCGTTGAAGTGGCGCAGCTGGAGGTGGGCCAGGCGGGACCAGCGACGCGCCCCCAGCGCCCCGGGCTCGCGCCGCAGCAGCTCCGTGTGGCTGTAGAAGGCGTGCAGCACCTGCCAGGCCAGCACCAGCGGGCTCAGCGCCAGGTTCACGGCGGCCAGCAGCAGCACCGTGCGCCGCCAGCGCGCGGCTAGGGAGCCCCGCTGGTCGCTGCGCTTGTAGGCGTCGGGCAGCTCCCAGCCCCCGCGGAAGAGCGAGAAGGGCCCGCGGAAGAGAAGCAGGTCGACGTTGAGCGCCAGGCCGCGGCTGAGGAAGGCCGCACTGCCTCCCCAGGGCAGCGCGCAGCGGGCCGGCAGCAGGCCCTTGTTGGCCAGAGCCACCTTGTAGTTGGTGTAGCGCAGGATGCGATGGTGGACGTCGAGCTCGGTCAGCGGCCGCGGCTGCACGCACAGCCCCCCGCTCTTCTGTAGCGCCAGCAGGCGGGACTGCACCTCAGCCCAGGGCACCGAGCTGAGCTCCTCCTGAGGAGAGGGCACTGCTGAGCGCCAGCAAGCTGATCCCGCCGCACAGTGGTGCCCAAACTCACCTTGACCAGGGCTACATCCCTCCTTTGCCCTCTCCCCACCTTGGTCTCCCAGCGTCCTCGAAGGCGTGAAACCTGCCACCTTTCCCTTTCTGCCCTCTCTTGCCCTCCCCTGACCTTGTCGCTGACAATTAGGACACTTCTTTCTTCCTTTCATCCTCTTCTGAATTGTGTTCCTCCTGCCCCTGCCTCTCTTGAGGCCACGAGTCACGTGCTTCCCGGTGACACCTCCTCATTTAACTTCTTCAGGTATCTGATTTCAGCTCCTGAAGAGCAGATGTTCTGGACCCTCCCCCTCCACCCAGAAGTTCTTCACCTAGAGCACAGAACTGCTCCCGGGAATGCAAAGTCTCTCTCCTTCCCGTTCCTAGGGTGCTGGCCCGCACAGGACCAGAAGCCTCCTTGTCTCAGCATGCTTTGAGACCCCCCGAGCCCCATCCCACTCCACCACCAGATTAACCTGCCTAAGACACTGGCCGTGTCCGTGTCTGGTGGGATGCTGTCAGATCTCACTTGGGGCTCATCTGCAAACCTCATGTTAGCCCAGTTTCACCCAGCTGCCCCAGTCCGGCTTAGTCAAGTCCCTCCAGGCCAGCCTCTCCAGTCCATCCCAGGCTCTCCCCTTCCCCTGAAAGGAATAGGGGAGGAGGAGAAAGAAGGGAGGAGGAGGAAGGGAAGGGTCAGCAGCCTCCTGGAGGAGCAGTGGTGTAACTCCCGCCCTCCCCGACCTGTGCTACCCTGTCCCTCTCCATCCTCCCTGCACTCTGCCTGTGCCCCCCTACTCAAGGGGCTTTCTGAAACCTCTCCCCCTGGCTGTGCAGGAGAGCTGTGTGGAAGGTTCTGCACTTCTGAGGGAAGCAAGGGAAGCTGGCCTTTGAGCTGAGTCTTAAAGAAAGAACGTAGGAACAGAACAAGAAGAAGATGGGGAGGAAAGAAAGGGCAAAGCATGAATGGGGACAGGGAAGGGGCCCATCACAGTGGTTCACTGCAATAGGGAGTGAGGCCAGACAGGGGGGTGGGATCCCCTGATGGGGCCTGACCACTCAGTTGCAGGCCAGTGGGTCCATCTCAGTGCTGCCCCACTTCCTGCATCAGCACTTGGAATGCCTTCCTATTTCCTAGCCTTCCCAGCCCCGCCCGAATTCCTGCTGCCCTGTAAAGCCAGATGGCCACCCTTCCTCTAAATACCTACTGTTTCGACCACAAGCATGTGACCATAAATCATCTTCCATAATCTAACTAAATCAACAAAATCCCACTAGGGTCAGGACCATGTTTTCTAAGGTGGTACCCCACCTCCTAACATTACTCAGGGCCTGGGCAGGTGTCCATAAGGCCTTCTGTCTGCTTTCCACTGGGTCCTTCTGTCTGCACAGCCCCCATTCCTCCCCTATTCTCTGTCCCCTCTGACAAGGACCCCATCCACAGCCTCGCCCACCCAGCTCACCGGGGGGATGTGCAGGGCCTCCCTGTAAAACACCTGGATGTCCCAGTAGCTGAAGAGGTTGCAGACCGAGCGAAGCAGCTGTAAGAGCCAGAAGGCCGCAGCCAGGATCAGCAGGAAGACCAGCAGGGGGCTGGAGCGGATCCTGTGTGGGGCGGGACAGATAGCAGCGAGAAAGTGGGGCCCAATAGAAAGGGAGACTAGACTTGGGGAGAGATGGAAAAGTCACAGAGAGGGGGACCCAGCTAAACCAGCGGTTCTCAAAGTGTACGCCCTGGGAGTCTCTGAGTGTCTGCAAGGTCCAGATTTTTTTCAGGGAACATTCGGGTTTTCTGCTGTTTTCACGCTTATTCTCTCATGAGGGTACAATGGACTTTTCCAGAGGCTATGTGCATGACATCATGTCAGCAGCCGATGGAATGTGTGCTTCTGCATTCTTAGATTTTAAAGTTATTCTCAGCTTTACTCTCTAATAAGATAATTATAGATAGAGAGAATATGATTCTCATAAACAAAAGCTCTGGGGTGTTTTCGATCAAGTTTAAGTGTATAAAAGGTGTCCTGAGACCAAAAACTTGGAGAACAGCTGATTTGGATCAAGGGACAAAAGGATGGGGGGGGTTCTTGTCTGCTCCTCTCCCCCTGTCGTTCCCCCAACCAGCTGTCACTCACCGCTGGGCACACTGGGAGGAGGATAGGATGGCATCTGCCAAGGTTACTTTGTTGTGGAGCAACCCAGGTCTCGTCCGGTTGTTTGGCTGGTTGGCAAAGAGGATGTTGTAATCCACACACCGAAGGAGGAAGGTTGTGAAGGTGACAATGAAGACAAATTGTCTGGGAGACAGGGAGTGAGGTGATCAGCCTCCAGGCCAGCCCCAGGGGGTCCTCCCCACCCTGCTGAGCCCCTGGGCTGCAGGGAGCGAGGGGAGTGGCCGCGCTGAGGGGACTAGAAGCGGCAGGCACTACTGAGGAAGCAAGATGACAGAGTTTGGGGGTTGGGACAAGCATCTCACCCCAACTGGAAGACATCCTCCAGCAGGATGCAGGCAAAGCCATTCCTCTGGTGGTAGCTGTAGATGTGACAGCACGTCAAGAAATAAGCCTGAGGCATGATGGGCCTTTCTTGAGGACCCCTCTCCCTCACTCCCCCAAAGCACTGCATCCTCAGAGCCTCCCTGCCAAGAATGGCACCAGCCCCCAGAGGCCCCCCAATCCACTGCTGCCCAGCCGAGCACAAAGGATATCTTGGTGAAGAAGCTGTCCAGGTTCTGGATGTGGTGCCAAGAGCCTGGGCACAGAGAAGAGACTGTTGGGACTTGGCTCTCACCTGAGTGATCAGTTCACACCCTCAGGAGCCCCCAGGCCCTCCCCAGTACTCCCCTCGCAGCCCCACACCCACACTTACCTCGGAGCCCTTCAGGCACATGGAGCAGGGGCTGCTGCTCCTCTCCATGGAGGGGTGAATCTTGGGACCCCTCAGGGTCACAGTCTTCCAGCCGCTCATAATCCTGCTCAGGGATCAGAGGGCCTATCCGCAGCCCAGGAGGGTCCTGGGGGCATCGGCGTGAGGGAGGGGGAGTCACTGAGGCCAGGGGTGGGGTGGAGTGGGAGCCCCATGAGGGAGGAGCAGAGGTGGGGGTCATCGCAGGCTGTGCCTGCGTTGTTGGGGTGGGGAGGGCACTGTGGCGAGGCTGAGAGGCCCCTGGGGCCTGCACCGCTGGGCAGGGGGGTCCCAGGGCCAGAGGGGGAGCCGAGGAAGGGGAGCTTCTTGTGTGAGGGGCAGAGGACAGAGAGAAGATGGAAATCCTCCCTCCACCAGGCCCCCGACATGGAGGAGGAGGAAGAGGAGGCAGGGGCATGGGGAGGAGAGGCACCGATCCAGGCCCCAGGTCTCCCCACCGCCCCAGCCGCCCTCTGCTCCCCCCCCAGCCCACTCGCCTCACCATCAGGCCACTAGCTTCTCTGGAAAGCTTGGAAGGACGGGAGCTGCTGCTGCTTCCACAGAGGTCTGGGGTGCTAAGCAGGGACTTCAACAAGGATAGTGACAACAACAGCGTGGTGACTCAGTCAGGGCAGCCCTCAGGCGTCCCAGCTCTCAGTCACCTGTCTGACCACTCACATCCCTTCCAGGGCAATCTGCGGCCAAATCTTTCAGAGCCAAGCCTCTGTGCCTGGGAGGGGTGTAAGCGGGAGAGGCGGGGACTAAAGAGTGGGCAGACCAGAGATACCTATCCTCCCCTCCTCAGACCTCGAGAGGGTTTAAAGGGGAGGCCAGAGAGTAGCAGCCAAATAAACACAGCAAAAAGAAACTCCTATCGAAGGATTATAATACTACGAAACCGAGATGTTAACTCCTTGATTTCTTAAAATCTTGTCTCCCCTCCCGCTACACACACACACACACACACACACACAGAGAGAGAGAGAGAGAGAGAGAGAGAGAGACCAAAAATCAACAGAGAAATGCTTTAAGACCAAAAACAAAAAGAAGAAAAAGAAAAGAAAGGGCTGGTTTTCTCTTTGCCTGATGGTACTAAGGGAAGAGGGGAGACTGCCCACCTTCAAGGCCAGGTTGGAGGAAACTGGAGGAGGGGGAAGGCAGTGAAGAAAGCAGAGGCAGTTATCCTGGATGTAGGAAGAGGTTTGGGGAGCTTACCGTAGAAAAGAGCCTCTTGGAAGTTCTATTATGTTTTTTTCTTTATCCCCTTAAACGTCAAAAACCCTCTCCCCCTTTCCTATCCCGTTTTGGGAGGGGGCCCAGAGAAGCATCAGAGCTGAACCAGCAGAGGGCAGCTGGGGGGCCAGGATTTGGAAGGGTAATTTGAATACCCAGGGAGATCTGGCTGAGTTGAGCTCCTTGCTGCCACTTCAACAACAAGGAGTAGCAGCTGGTTTGTTGCCTTGTCCGACGCCATTCCTAAGGCCCTGAATCACCAGGTTTCCTACTGAACCCCATTCCTGAGGTGCTGACTCAGCCACCCAGGTGTCAGGGCCTCCAGAGCTTAGGCCTGAGGGCTGTTGTAGGAGACATTAGCCATGAAATAGAGGAATAAAGTGAGTCCAGAGGGTTCATTGGAGGAATGTGGAGGCAATCATGAAATTGCCCACAAAATGGGAGTCCAGATATGCCTGTTTTTCTCCTTCTGTGCTGTTTTCTCCTTCAGGGATAGGGGTTGTTACACTAGCTCAGGGCTTGCATCATTTTATCCCTGAGCAGCAGGAGGTAGAGCTATGAAAACGAGATTCACTCCTTCCGGAGGTGGCATCCTAGTGCCCAAGATGGAATCCCACATTGCAGAGGGGCTAGGAAGTTCCCATCTCTCTGAGACATCTGCCAAGGTGGGTTATGTAGGCTCTGCCTGATCTCTCCTCAACCTCACTCACCCCAATACTCAACATACTCACATTAGGACCCTTCCCATACTCCCAGCCCAACTTCAAGCTAATCTGGCACATGTTCTTGCCCAGTTCCACCCCAGATTCATCAACTGACAGCCTCCCTACCACCACCCCAATTCAAGTGAATTTATTATAAAAAGGGCACTTTTCTCTGCCAGGCACTTGGAGGGGAAGAGGGTATGGATGAATAAGGCAGAGCCACTACCAGAAGGAAGTCACAGCCCTTGGGGGAGGTAGCTATGCAAATAATTACACAGAAGAAATAAATAAGCTCTCAACAGAGGTGCAAGAGCTGTGCGGTGGGAGCCTTAGGCAAGTCACCTTGACTGCGGTGAGGAAGGCATCTATGGGGGAGAAGGATCTAGGGTCGCACCTCGATAAGCAATACAGGACCTCCACGCTAGTGGTTCTCAATAGTTAAGTAGGGGGAGTGTATCAGAATCGCCAGGGTAGTTTTTTCCCCAGATACACGTGGCTGCCATCCCTGGAACTCTGACCTGCCTGGGAGAAAGGGGCGGGTGACAAGGAACATGCAGACGTTTTGAAAAAAAAAATTCCCCAGATCATTTTTGTCCCTTCCTCCCCTAGGACAAGCACTCTACACTCCTTGGAGGCCCCGGGACATCTGGAGTCCGCCGGCGGCACCCATAGGAAAACAGCCCCGAGGTCAGCGGCGGGCGCGTTACTATGGATACTCCGCGGTGGTGAGACACACTAGACACACGCTCGTAATGTCACCCAAAGCTGACCCTGGCTGTGGGCTAAAGGCCAGGCCCCACCTGCTCGGCCCCGCCCATGCCTGGGGGCGGGCGGGCAGGCTGCTGTGTCCAATCACAGTTCCGGAAGGAGAAGGACCGAAAAGGCTTTCTCCAATCACAGCCTTCGACGAGATTGATGTGTCTTCCCGCCAATCGTCGCCGAGGCGCGAGGGGGTTGTCGGGATGGGGGCCGGAGCCAACATGGAGCCCTCAATGGGATGAGAGTGAAGCTACCGTTGCCGGCTGCTCCTGTAGTCACGTCCCATCATGTTGGTGCATTTATTTCGGGTCGGAATTCGGGGAGGCCCTGTCCCAGGCAGGCTGCTACCACGCCTCTGCTTCCAGACATTCTCGGCCGTCAGGTAAAAAGTGACAAACCTACTGGGAGCGCGGGCCGTTGACCGTCTAGCCGTGCGTGGGGCCCGCCGGGAGATGGAGTCCTGGGCTCGCGCGAGGCCTGCCGGAAGTTGTAGGCCGGCCCGGGGCGGGGGGGTGGTGGTGGAATGTCACCCCCTCAGGGCTTGGCCTCAATTATTTATAGCGACGACCCAGGTGCTAGCAGGAGCCTCGGTCCGTCTGTACCCGTGAGTGGGCTGGACGCTGTAGGTCGGTGACCACACTGGGTCCGTACTTCCCACCAGAGGGCGCCATGCTGCACAGGTGTAGAGCCTTGGGGTCGCCGCCGTTTCTGCCCCTTTCCTGTCCTCGTTCTTGGAATTGGTCTGGCAATTTGGACAAAAATTATTAGTGTCCAGAGACATTTAGTATTGGTGTTGCTCCCGAGATTAAAAATGAGCTGAACATAAATGGTTCCTAGATCTGGATACTTTCAGCAGAGATAAAGTCAATCTAGAAACGCGTACACGCGTGTTCTTGTGTGTTCACTCTACACGTTGGTTCAAAGAGAGAGAGACGCAGGTAGGAAACGAACATGGACCCTGAAACTGCGACTCCAGTGTAAATGCTTTATGAAAAAGGAATCACTGATTCCTTTCTCATTCTGGAGTGAATAACCTGTGGGTCAGCCAGGCAGTGGACTGGCAGTGGCCGGTGGGTGTGAACTTGGGTCATTTGGAAAGCCCATCTGATTGAAAAAGGGCAAGAGCTGGGCCAAGCTGGAGCTAGAAGTACTGTTGCTGGGAAGTAATCCTCCAGTTCTTGGCAGTGACTAAGCCCTGCTTAGAGTCTTAGTTTTGAGAAGATGAGAGAAGCTGGAAAGTAGCCACGGTGAATTATTAAAAAGTTTCAAAACAGTCCTTAGGAAAAGAGAAAGGTTGTTGATATCATTACTGGAGAGAAACTCAGGGGAAGACATCAAATAGTATCCAAGTATTTGTGTGTTCACAAGTGCAGTGTCTTTCAAATGTGCAAGTCACAAGAGATCATAAAATGAATTTAGTGGGTCAGGATCATTTAGAAACGAATATAATAGGGAGCGCCTATAGAGCATGTGACTCTTGATCTCGGGGTGATGAGTTCAAGCCCCAGGTGGGTGTGGAGCCTACCTTAAAAAAAAAAAGTAACCAAAATAGAATACATGTGTAACAAATTAGGGGAAGTCTTGTTCTGTGGAACGTTTCAATTTTATGTGACATGTCTATTGTACTGGGGGGCAGTACACAGCATATCTCTTATTGTTGGCCTCAGTAAGTCTAAAACTTTGCAAACAGTGCAGTAGCAGGTCAGGTCAGATTTTTCTCTTCTGCATGTCTAATAAGGGCATGCACTCGACAAACGTATGCATTTGCTGAACTTCTTATGTACAAGAGCTCTGCTAAGTGCTGGGGATGCAATGTGAATAAGATAGAGCTTCCTGCCTCAAGGAATATAAAGTCTATTGGGGAAATTGGAAGCAGGGTGAGCTTCTCTGTCTAAAATTTAAGATAGATATAATGTACACAGTGGAAAAGAAGACATAAAAACCAGGCGGCTGAAATGGGGTCGAAGGAAGCATAACATAGAGGTGGCAAGAAGCCACCCAGGCAGACCTTCCTGAAACAAGGGAAGGATGAAGTAGAGATGCAGTTAGGGGCATCTAAGAATACGAAAGACTATCAGAGTAAAGGAAAAACCTCAATATACTCGTTTTTTAAAAGCCCCTCCCCATCAATAACATTTGAATCTTTTTCCCCCCCAAAGGGAGTATTTTTTCTTAAGATTTATTCATTTGAGAGAGAGAGCAGGCGCACTTTTACATGAGTTGGGGGAGGGGCAAAGGGAGACCAGGAGAGAGAATCCTCAAGCCAACTCCCCACCGAGCACAGAGCCCAACTTGGGGCTAGATCCCAGGACCCTGAGATCATGACCTGAGCCAAAACCAAGAGTCAGCCTCTTAACTGACTGAGCCACCCAGGTGCCCCAACCTCATTTGAGTCTTTGAGCATCCTACCCTATCCTCTTGGCCAAATAACTTCTGCTTCTAACAAGCTCCCTGTAGCCCATTTTGCCCCTCTCCAGCCTTCTCCTTTCTGCTATAATCTTTAAGTAAATTCAATTATGTCATACCCCAGCCAACCCCCCCGCCAACATGATCCCCGTTGCCCTCTAAAGTCCAGGTGTTCTGTAAGGACTGTGGTGCCTGCCCTCCCCCACACCGCCTCATGCCTCCTGTCCCTTGTATGCCAGGCTTCAGCTCCTCTGTTCCTGACATTTTCCATTCTTTCCTACCTGCAGCTGTTCCGAACACACTTCCTGCTGCCTAGAGCTCTCCCCTACACTATCTCCACACACCCTGCCCCGCACTGCCTTCCTTGGCCAGCTCCTTCCCATTCACCCTCAGTCTCATCAGGAAGGCCCTTCCTGACTCCCACAGATAAGAGGAGTGCCTGCTCTGTGCTCCCCGAGGGCCCTGCTGTGCTCCTTTCCACACTCAGCAAGCTTTATCATTAGCTGCTTGTCCTTCCCACTAAAATCTCACCTCCGTGGGGGTAGTTACTTCTGTCCACTTACCTCTGTTCCCAGTGCCTCACATCAGAGCACTAGCATACAGTAGGCACTCAACCCGACATTGCTATGAATCCATATGGAAACCACAGAACACAGAAGGTGATTCTGGCCTACCTGAGGTGACAAGATCTATTATTTGGATTTTTATTTCTTTTTTTCTCCTTCAGCTGATAGGGACTATGTCACCATTTTCCCCCCATATGTTGTCACATACGCCCTCAAGGCCTGGGAGGAGCCAGGGCAAGGGGGTGCAATGAGCACTGACTGGCGGGCAGGAGACTTGGGGCCGGTCCAGGCCCTGCCACGCACAGCCTTGGGCACCGCACACCGGGCAGAGTAGAACAAGCCTGGATTCTGGAATCACACAGCAGGGTTCTCCTCTTATCCCAGTTCTGCTGCTGGGGGACAAATTATTGCAGCTCTCTCAGTCCCCATGACATTTTCTTTTATCAAGTGAGAGTAAGGGCACCTCCGTCCCAGGGAATGGAAGATCACACGCAGTGGGTCATCAACTGGGGAGGTGGGGGCCGCACCTGCTGGGCTCGCCGCTGCAAGCGAGCCCGGCACCAGGCACGGGGGAGGCGCTGTCCCTCTCTTGCCTCTCCAAGCCAGATTCCCTCCGGGCTTCTGTGTCCTCGTCTGCAAAGGAGCACCTGTAGACTAGCTGCCGTCCCAAGCGATGTCCTGCCATCAGAAAGAGCCCGGGTTGGAGATGGTCTCTGACCAGAGGCGCCCGTGGAGGCTGAGAAGGCCACGCTGTGTGAGGGCACAGGGAGAACACCTCTCTGACTTGCTTACGGGCTGCTGTCTCAGTCCTCCGCTACTTGGCCGGTGTGCGTCCCTCTTAGAAACTGAGGCTGCTAAAGAGCAGCCTGGGAAAGGCAGCGCAGGGCCCTGTGGAAGAGGCAGTGCTGTCCAGAGGGCTCCGCCCGGAGCTCGGCTGCTTTGTCGTTCCTTTGAGGGACAGTCCGGGCCTCGAGACGTCGATGCCGTTCTCTCCCTACAGGTCCTCTCACGGCCGCCACAGCGCCTACCTCCTGAGGGCCGTGGCCCAGCTGAGGTCCCAGCTACGGGCCCACCTCCTTCGAGCACCTCCAGCTCCCAGCCGAAGACCCTCTGCCTGGCGCTGGGTCGGAGGAGTCCTTCTGGGCCCTGTGGTGTTGAGTACGCGCCCCCGCCTCGGCCTCGTGGCACTGTGTGAGGCGGAAGCAGCCCCTCCCGCCTGCTCCAGACCTTATGTCGGGGAGTCCCGCTTTAACTGGAGGCTCTTCTGGCAGTTTCTGCGCCCCCACCTGCTGGTCCTGGGGACAGCCATCGTGGTGAGATGCCCCTCTCCTTTCCCCCACATCAGGGACAGGGAAGGAGCCAGTCGGGTTTGCGAGCTGCGTGGGGACAGCTTGTCGGCCTCACCAAGTCTCAGAATAGACTTCAGGCAGCAGCAAGGGCTGGCTGGCTTGGGGACTGGAAGCCAAGGGATACCAGGAGATCCTGCACAGAGCAGCTGGGTGTGCAGGGTACAGGGGTCCCCAGGGGCTGGCAGCCTGGACTTTAACTCAGCTGTCTCAAAGCAGCACAGAAGTAGCCAAAGCATGAGCAGCTGCAGGGGAGGGAGGGCCAAGGTCAAGGCTAGGGATGGGGAAGAAGATGGCCCCTTCTAAACGTCTGCCCCCCCGCAAGCTGGCACTGGGTGCAGCCCTGGTGAATGTGCAGATCCCCCTGCTTCTGGGGCAGCTGGTGGAGATGGTGGCCAAGCACACAAGGGGCCACGTGGGGAGCTTCCTGACCGAGTCCCGGAATCTCAGCACCTACCTGCTCATCCTCTATGGCGTTCAGGTACGGCGGGAGGGAGGGCCTCGGGGCGCCCAGAGGGGCCATCCAGGCGCCCCTGAGTGCCCCGGCCTCTCTCCCAGGGGCTGTTGACCTTCGGGTACCTGGTGCTGCTGTCCCGCATCGGCGAGCGCATGGCCGTGGACATGAGGAGGGCCCTCTTCAGCAACCTGCTCCGGTACTGCCGGCCACAGGGTGTGGGTGCGGGTGACTGGTGGCCCGGCGGTGGGGCGGCTCATCCTCAACTCATGTCTCCCTCTTTTCCCTGACCTCCTGCGCCCTTGACCTACCATCAGACAAGATATTGCTTTCTTCGATGCTAAAAAGACAGGGCAGCTGGTGAGCCGGTTGACAACTGATGTGCAGGAGTTTAAATCATCTTTCAAACTTGTCATTTCCCAGGTCAGTTCCCCAGGTCCCCCTGTGTGTACACACATGCACACACACGCACACCCCTAATGTAGACACACCAGGCCAGCCCCACCCCGCCTTGCCGTTGGGCCCTGAGCCTATGCTCACAAGTGAGAAGCCTGCCGTCTGGAATGGGGAAGTTCACGGAAGGGAGGTGCCGTGGCATCATCCAAGGTCAGGACAGGCTGTTTCTCTCCTGTTCTGAAATTCTACCTCCCCGGAAAACCTTCCCAAGGACTCAGACAAGAGCCTTTCCTAGACCAGCTTGCCAAGAGCAAATTCACCCTGGCCTGCCTTACCCCCAGAATGCCTGGCATGCTGACAAGGGTTAAGGAGAATGAGTGAAGGCATTTTAGTGTATCACTGATGTCCCATCCTCATCCACCCCCACTGTCACCATGCCTGCTGGGTCATGCTGGACACTGGCCCATAGTGGTTCCTGGGTGACATCCCTACTCGATTCTTTTTGTTCAGTTTCTTGAGCAAAAAACAAAGCTAACTGGGATTTGTCTAGAGGAAGGATGCTGTGGTCCATAGACATTCTCACCCAGCCCTTTCATGCCTGCTAGTAGAGAAGGGGTTCCATTTTATGACTGGGTGGACTGCCATTTGGCCTCCCAGGGCTTGGACCTATGGCCTTGGCCTTACGAGGGTAACACTGTAGCCAGCAGACCCTTGGTGCAGTCCCCCCTGTCATGGTGCTATTGCCAAACGGCCTTTCTGCCTTCCTTCTCTCCCCAGGGGCTGCGAAGCTGCACCCAGGTGGCTGGCTGCCTGGTGTCCCTGTCCCTGCTGTCCCCCCGCCTCACGCTGCTGCTGATGGTGGCCACACCCACCCTCATGGGAGTTGGCACCCTGATGGGCTCAGCTCTCCGAAAATTGTCTCGCCAGTGTCAGGAGCAGGTACTGGCATTCTTGCCCATCCTCCTTACCTGCCCCGTTTCTCTGCGCCCTGCCATCCCTCCCCGGCTCCAACCTCGCTGTCTACTTCCTGGACTCCTTGCAGGTTGCCAGGGCAACGGGCGTAGCGGATGAGGCCCTGGGCAATGTTCGGACTGTGCGGGCGTTCGCCATGGAGCACCGGGAAGAGGAGTGAGTCCCAGACGGGGAAGAACGTGAAGCAGGGAGGACTCCCCGAACGCACCCCACCAGCCCTGCGCCCCACCCTGGCTGCTTCCTGACGGCCGGGCTTGGCCTCTCTCCCCAGACGCTACGGAGCGGAGCTGGAGGAGTCCCGCTGTAAGGCAGAGGAGCTGGGTCGAGGCATCGCCTTGTTCCAAGGGCTCTCCAACATCGCCTTCAACTGTGAGTGAGCAAGTCCCCACCCGCGGCGTGGGAGCACCCGGGCATGGCTGGGTATGAACGTGGAGCAGGGAAGGACAGTTCCAGCAAGGCAGACAAGGGGCAGCTGTCCATGTGCTTCATGTCCTTCAGATGTCTGTCCAGTGCCAGCTGCCCAAGCATCCCCTCCCCCCCCACTCCTTTCCAAATGAAGAAACAAAGGCAGACACCATTGAAGTGACTTGGTGACATTTCAGCCTGTCCGAGGCACAGCAGGGACTGGAACTGGGGTCTAACACCTGGGCTGGCTCTGTCCTCGGCTCCTAGTCGCTTCCTTACTAACTACCTGGCCCTTTCCCCGTGCAGGCATGGTCTTGGGCACCCTGTTTATTGGGGGCTCCCTCGTGGCTGGACAGCAGCTGACAGGGGGAGACCTCATGTCCTTCCTGGTGGCCTCCCAGACAGTGCAGAGGTGAGTGTGAGGCTCTTCCCATCCTGAAGGAGCCCTGCTGGGTCACCGGACAGGGGGTGGCAGCCTGCTCTGGGGACCGCTGCCCAGCCCCTGGCAGCCCAGTTTCCTCAGGGAAGCAGGGGCCGAGGAGAGGGCCGCCTCCAGCCTCCTGCACCGGCCAGATGCTTGGGAATGGGGCTGTCCTCTTCGGCCGCCTGAACAGCTCAGAAATGCCTGTGATAGCTTTTTTAAAAATTGGTAATTGTGGTAGAATACACATAATGTGAAATGTACCATCTTGACCAGTTTTCAGCTTGGACTTAACGAGTGTTCTGCACGTGTCACACTGTGGTGCCGCCATCGGTCACCAGCACTCCTTTGTCCTGCAGACATGAAGCCCTGTGCCCATTAACCACTAAGGCCCCTGACAGCCTCTGGCTCTGTCCACTTTGCATCCCTCCCGTAAGTGCGATCGCACAGTGGCTGTCATGTGCTGGGCCTGTTTCACTCCGTGTCACGTCTCCCAGGTGCATCTTTGGCACAGCCGTGGCAGGATTTCCTTCCTTGTTAAGGCTGAGTAGGATCCCATGTGTGGATGGACCATCTTTGACTCGCTCTTTAAGAGCTCGCCTGCTGTCCTCTGCCTGACCTTCCCAGGGACGAGAAGCTCACTCCCTCTCCTGGCCTGCCCACCCTGGAGCTCAGTGTGTTCATGACTCTGAGGTCTGCCTGCTCCGCTGGGCCTGTCTGCCCAGAGCTCTTGGCTTCCTTTGCGCAAGACCCCCACGGCCTCCCCTTTCTCTCCTGAGCTAAACACGAGCAGCTCCTGCTACCATTTCTCATCCCTTTGTCCTCCCCACACACTGTGTATATAAAGGTACGTAAAGCATAAATAGATATTACGATAAATAATTGAAGAGCAAATATGCTACAATAAATCACTGAAGGATAGAGACCAGCATTACAGTCAACCACGTCAAAAAAATACAGTATCACCACAGACAGCCTTCCGTGCTCCTTCCCCATGGTGTCTGATTCTAAAGGCACGCGTGGCCGGACTATGCATCGTGTCTTACCGCCCGTTTCCTACAGCATCCCTCACCGTCAGCCTCATCATTGTTCCCGGTAGAGTGGAGCCAATCCCAAGACTCCCACCTTCAGCCCCATTTAGGTCCAGTGCTCCCTGATATGAGCCCGTTCAAATCTTCTCTGAAGTTCAGACCCCAGGCAGCCTCATTCCTCCTCCAGCCTGGGAGCTAGGAAGCTCTTAACTGTTGTAGAGACAGGACTTGGCACCGACCCCAGGCTGAGCCCTGGCCTCTTGCTCCGGTCCCGAGGACCCTGATGAACCCCACAGGTTCTATTCATACAGTCATCACAGGGCTCTCCACGGACAGTGGTGGGAAAGTCTCCCTTTCCCTACCTCCCAAGCCTGGCCCTCCTCCTTTAGGCCCGCTTTCCCCTGGGCCCCCAGGTCCCCCCATGGCCTGAGTTCAGACCCTTTCCTTTCCTCTCCACTGCACTACCTCTCCAGTCAGAGCTTTGTTACAAGCAGGAAAACCTAGGGAGTCGGTCCGTACTATCTCTCTCGGACGGCTAGAGGGAGCTGCTCCCACAGCCATAGGCCTTAGGCCCCTCCCGCTGGGGGCCCGTCACCACATGGACGTTCTTCACCACCCACTTTAGAGGAATTAGGTCTATTTTATTAAGGAGGCTGGTGTATTTCCTCCTGGGGTCCAGCAGGGGAAGGGCCTGTAGACCCCATTCTAGGTGTTCTTTTTGTGGCATGGGGTCTCTGGAGGAGATGGGGAGGCATCCAGAAGGACCCCAGTCAGGGTCAGGCCTCCCGGTCTGTATCCCGGTCTGGACCCCACTTGGAATGGGCCATGCCCCCCAGGCCTCTTGGGAGAGCCAAGGCCTGCCTTCTGAGCCATCTCTGAGAGCAAGGGCATCACACACCAACGAGTCATGGGCATCTGGTTCTTGGTTGCTGCCAGGCACCGCTGCCAGGTCCTAATGGCTTCCAGATCTCTTGTGGAGGGTGTTCTCCCTTCTCCTCCACGGATAGCTTGCTGTCCTGCTCTTCCTTGCTCGGTGCCTCTCCACTCACGTTGGCAAATGCCGCTAGCTCTCCGCCTTCCAGAACCACTTCCTTGCAGGCTCCTCCCCCTCCTCACCCCTGGTGCTGGAAGAAGTGACTCTCCGCTTCAAGAGAGTCAGTCTTTCCTCTTCGAGAAGGGCCTGCATGCACACTCACAGACATGCGCACCGTCGCGGGCCGGCCGGCCCAGTCAGGGGCTGGTGACTGAGAACCATGACTCACCTTCCAGCAGCCACAGCCCCGCAGGGCAGAGGCGACCTCTGTCTAGACAGAGACACAATCGCGCCATGCCTTACACAGGGCAAGGCCACACTAAAGTGTCTCTGTGGAGACCCTACCCCACCCACAGTCCAGTGGCTTTTTCTTCCTGTGAAAGGATTAACACCCGTTTTTCCACCTTAATTAGCCTTTGCTCCCCCAGGAGTCCATCGTGCTAGATCTGACCTGGCCTTGTGGTGTTGGCGGCCTCCCTCGTGTTCCGGGAGCCAGCCTTCACGCTGCAGGTGGCCTGCCGGGCGGCTCGGAGTCCAGCCCCTCTGAGCCCTGTGCCCGCTTTCCTCAGCTGTCTCCCTGGAGCCCCGGGGCTGAGGCCTCTGACAGTTGTCAGCCTCATCTGGCCGAGGAGAGAACAGGGAGATACCGTGGCTCCAAGGAGAACCGACTTGCCAGTGAGCTGTCCAGTGTTGCTGGATCGCAAGGCTGCCACCATCCCAGATTGCGGGAGTGTTCTCAGTGTTCGCCTTCAGGCTCCCTGTTTCCCAGCCTCAGCCAGCATGGCCCCCACCCCCGCCAAGTGCAGCTGAGACCCATACCCTCCCCTCTGGTGCCAGTCTTCTCTTGGGCTCTTGTCCCCACTTCTTTAACCTTTCTCTTCTCCTCACAGGTCCATGGCCAACATCTCTGTCCTGTTTGGCCAGGTGAGTGGCAGTCGGGGGGATGGGCCCCAGGGTGTGGACATAGGATCTGGGCTGGAGTTGTGGCAGCAGTGTCACCTGTGTGCTGCAGGAACCGGGTGTCAGGTGGAGGGGACACCCCGAGCCCCTCACCTACCTGCGCGTGGGAGTCCAGGAGAGGGTGCGGTGCTGTCGGCCCTTCCCTCAGTCCCCAGCCCTCCTTCACAGCCGACTTTAACCCCCTCCCCAGGTGGTGCGGGGGCTCAGCGCGGGGGCCCGGGTCTTTGAGTACATGACTCTGAGCCCGTGCATCCCGCTGTCTGGGGGCTGCTGCGTCCCCCGAGAGCACCTGCGTGGGGCCATCACGTTCCACAATGTCTACTTCAGGTCAGCAACAGCGAGCGGGTGCGGGGGTCGTTCCCTTTGGGCTGAGGACCTATGGGTCAATGTCTCCCTGTAATCAAGCCGCCCTCAGGGGCCCGTGAGACTTGAGGAGGGACCAGGGCAGTCAGGGGCCGGGAATCTGGTCTGACTGAGGGTCTCTCTTGGCTCCAGTTACCCCTGCCGCCCCGGCTTCCAGGTGCTCCAGGACTTCACTCTCACCCTCCCCCCTGGCAAGATCGTGGCCCTCGTGGGCCAGTCCGGTGGAGGTGAGAGGAACACACCACCCTCCCATCCTACGACTTATGGAAGGGGAGGAGGGGTCCCCCTTTCCTGGCATAATGTCCAGAAACCATGCCACCTCCGTAACCGCCCCATCTCCCCAACCCCAATTCCCCAGGAAAGACCACCGTGGCTTCCCTGCTTGAGCGCTTCTACGACCCCACGGCGGGGGTAGTAACGCTGGATGGAAGAGACCTGCGTACCCTCGACCCCTCCTGGCTCCGGGGCCAGGTCATCGGCTTCATCAGCCAGGTGGGGGGAGGAGAGGCTTACCTCTCTGCACAGGCTCCCTAGGACGTGTGTCTTTAACTTCCCAGACCCTCTCCCCTCCTTCCCACCCCCATCACCCCCTGTTCTCTTCGGCAGGGCAGGGATGGGAGGGCTCTGGCCTTTTTCACTGGTCCCCCAGTGGTCAGGGGATCTGAGGCTTCCCCGTGCCAGCCCACCGCAGCTCTGCCCTCGTCCCCAGGGCAGGAACTCTACCCCTCAACTAAAGCCATCCAAGCAGGAGGGGTGGGATGCTGTTTGAGGATCCCTGGGTTCTCTGACAGACCTGTGGTGTCCAGAAGGTCCAGAGGCCCCCGCCCCCGCACTAGGCAAGGCCCCATGGCCCCACCCTGAAGCCCTCAGTGCTGGTCCTTTCCTTCTGTTTGAGGTGCCACCCAGCAGGGGTCTGCCTTCCCCCTCTGAGTGGGTAAAGAGGGCACCCTTACCTCTTCCCGCTGCGGGAGAAAGCCAGAATGCAGACCCCCCTCTCTCCCCATCTCTCCAGAGAGGAGGGGCTTTGCCAGGCCAGCTGGCCCGGCTCCCGGCCCCCTTCCCATCCCACTCCTGAGGGACCCTGTGCCCTGCGGGAGCTCAGCCTCTCCCCACTTCGATAGATCTCTGTTCTTATTTGACTTATAACTGAACTGCCCCTACTTGCCCTCCAAGGGGGCAGTTCTGATGTAGCCAAAATGGCCTTTCCCGATGCACCCCTCTGGGGTTTGGGGCAAAGTCAGAATGTTCCATGTGGAGCCCCACCCACAGGAGCCAGTCCTGTTTGGAACAACAATCATGGAGAACATCCGTTTTGGGAAGCTGGGTGCCACGGATGAAGAGGTTTATGCCGCTGCCAGGGAGGCCAACGCCCATGAGTTCATCACCAGCTTCCCGGAGGGTTACAACACCATTGTCGGTGAGTCCCAGGGACGGCGTCCTGCTCAGCTCTGCAGGGCCCACAGTGTGACAGTCCGGGGGTAAGAGCAGAGGCCAGGCATCAGGGAAGACCAGACCCGCGGCCTAGGCGGGCAGACAGGGCTCCATGGTTTAGCCGCACATAGGCTGCAGAGACGGGACGCCACAGGGAGTGCAGGTACCGGACCCGGCCAGGGACACAAGGGACCCATGGTGTTGGGACTCTTCAGAGCTTACCAGGGGTCCCCAATCCTAAGACCCGACCAGGAGCACTGGGGTTATATCGCCTCAAAATTCCTTGTGCTTCTGGCTCCCATGCCATTCCTGCCTTTTATTCCTTAATTTGAAAATGTTTCCATCTGGTTACCCACGGGGATTTTTTTTTTCTTTTAAGATTTTATTTATTTATTTGACAGAGAGAGAGACAGCCAGCGAGAGAGGGAACACAGGCAGAGGGAGTGGGAGAGGAAGAAGCAGGCTCCCAGAGGACGAGCCCGATGTGGGGCTCGATCCCAGGCGCCCCACCCACGGGGATTGATGTGGCTGAACGGGTCTCCCTTCTGACTTACCAGAAAAGGGCTTAGGTGGTCCTGGACATTGAAATCTCACAGCCTCACACTAGAATATCCACTTCGCGGCTTGCAGCTTTGTGCATTCATCTCAGGGGGTCTTTTTCAACCTTTGGGGCCAGGTTTTTCATCCAGAGTCTTGGCTCTGTTATAGAATGTTCCAGCACATCTCAAGGTGTGGGCATAACTGGGGTTTTCAGCTCTTCTTGAAACTTAGGTCTCAGTCTAGCTGAGCTGCAGCCCTGCCAAGTGGCACCCCCCCCGCCCCATCTTTAGCCATCATTCATGTTCTGCTGCTGACCAGCCGATTCTGCTCACTGCTGACTCCACACTACCCTGAGGAGAGGAGCTGTCCCCACACCTCTCTTGAGCGGCACCTTCCTTGTACCTCTGACCCCAGCACACTCCCAGGCCCAACTGTGGCTTCAGTCTGCCCTCACTGGTCTCTGACCACTGTCACCGTGGTGCTCTTTTTAGCTCCCAGGCTGCCACCTCTGCTGTTTTCTGTGGACATTGTAGACCCCTAGGGTGGTCTTCCCAGAATGCCCCGTGGCCAGCCGTCACCACACTCCAGGGCCCACATCCGGGTCCTGGATGTCCCCCCAGCAGCAGAGACCCAGCAGGCCAGAGTAGGGCAGGCCCTGGCTGGCTCGGAGACCCTGCCCTGGTGTGGGAGGGTCTGACTCTATGCACCTGCTCTCTGGTGTGAGTGCATTCATGCATTTGCACAGGGTTATGGGATGGGGATGCTGATGAATCGGAGGCAGGACAAATGTGCACAGTGCTGGGGGGATGCACAGGGGGCCAGATGGGAAGTTCTGGGCAGCCCCAGCTCCCCTTTGTGAAGATCGCTTCAGGCCCCTGCCCTGGACCCTTCCCCGCAGGTGAGCGGGGCGCAACCCTGTCTGGCGGGCAGAAGCAGCGCCTAGCCATCGCCCGCGCCCTCATCAAGCAGCCTGCGGTGCTGATCCTGGATGAGGCGACCAGCGCGCTGGACTCGGAGTCCGAGCGGGTGGTGCAGGAGGCCCTGGACCGCGCCAGCGCCGGCCGCACGGTGCTCGTCATCGCCCACCGGCTCAGCACCGTGCGTGGGGCCCACCACATCGTTGTCATGGCCCACGGCCGAGTCTGCGAGGTCAGCTGGGGGCCGGGCCGCGGCTCGGTGGGTTGGGACAGCTTCCGCCGTGGCCGGAGTGGAAAGCATGGCTCAGCTGCGCCGTGGGAGGGGGAGGGTCTGGCCTGGCCCTGGGGGCCTGGGGAGCAGCACCCTGTGCGGATTCAGGAGCTCCTGCCCTGGCCTGTCAGGGCCCGTTTCTTCCTCTGTCCCAGGGGGTAGTAGAGCTACATCATGGCTCCCGGACCAAAGGGAAAGGACTCAGAAATGTGGAGTGCCAAGCAGGAGGGCCTAGAGGCTGGGGTGCTGAAGAGACCGTGCCGGGGACCTGACCGGGGGCCGGCCAGGAGCAGCTCTCCAGAGGCTGCGTCTGCAGCAAGGCCAGGACGCTGCATGGGGCCTGGCTCCCAGCTCCCAGCCGCTCAATCAAGTGAAAGCTGGAGTCTTTGGGTTCTGTAAGGGAGGAAGGGTTCAGATGCTCTTCCAGAATCTGGCTAAGCAGAGACGTGGCGCTAGCAAATACAGACGTGCCAGTGGCAGTCGGCAGCCAGCCGAGCTTTGGGTTCATGGTGTCCCCAGAAGGGACACTGGCTTAGGAGACAGTGAGCCCAATGGCTGATAAGAAGCCAGCCCCCCTAGGACTCTTAACTGGGTTGGGGTGATCACCTGCCCCTCCTTCCTCTCTCCAGGTGGGGACCCATGAAGAGCTCCTGAAGAAGGGCGGGCTGTACGCAGAGCTCATCCGGAGACAGGCCCTGGATGCCCCAGCTCCAGAGATGCCCAGGGGCCCCAGGAACCGCCACCCCAAGTCCTGAGAGCAGCTGCTGAGGTCTGGTCGCTGCTGAGCATTGGTGCACAGGGCCGAAGCTCAGCTTCGGAAGCTTCCATGGACCAAGCACCCAGGACGGCCAGTGTGCCGGAGTGCAGACTGCCGCTGCTCCCCTGCTCACGATGATTCCTGGGCCTCGAGCTGGAGTGGGGGAGGTGGGGACTGCTCCCATCCACTCCCCCCTCCTGCTGCCAGGCTGCCTCCCTCCTGCCAGAGCCATAAATCACTGGGCTGCACAGAGGAGAGGCAGAGTCCCCAGACCCTGCTCTGTTCAGACCCTCCCAACCCCTCTCAGAAAACCTGCCAAGTCTCCCCTCTACCTGATAGCCTAAAGGTGTCTGGGCCCAGCTCCAGGGAATCTTTACAAATCAGGCTCAGGGAGTAGGAATGGGAATTCACACTAAGGTGGCCCACACCCATGCCAGAACCTCACCTTTCTGGACCCTGACCCCCCACTCTGACTGCCTCTCTGAGCCGTGGGAGAAGGAGCCCACCCCTTGGACCAGCCCCTCGAACCCACAGTCCCCATCCTGAGAACAACTTTCCTTCCTTCTCCCTACTCCATTAATAGGGTCCTTTTTCTAGATTTCATCCCCACCCCCCCACGCCCATATCCAACAGAACAGGTGAGTTGGGACACCTGCCCCTGGACCTTGGGAAAGGGGTAGGAGGGGCAGGGCATGCCATGGTCTATTCCACAAGGAGCTTCCAGCTTACCAGGCTGCCTTACCACTGCCTCGGCCCCATGCACCTGGACTCTGTCGCCCGTGAGATTGTGGACAACCCCTCTTCATGAGGACACCCCGCTCTGAAGGAGACGGAGGAGCTGACACACACCCCAGACTCCAGCCACACAGGTCATACAGTGCTAAGAGTCACCAAACTGCTAGAGAAAAGTGAATACATAGTCCCCAGGCTGAAAAAGTACAAAATCAGGTGGATTTATCCTGTGGATTTATCCAAGGGCAATGACACATTTCCGGGGCGGCTGTGATGTGTAGGACGAGCAGAGTCGGCCACGGCTAGAGGCCAGCCAGGAAGAATAGCAGTGGCTCAGGTGTGCGGAGCTGGGCTGAGCGTCCCTGCGGCCTCTTCCGGGTGTGGTTTAGGACCAGATGCTGCTTGGGGGACAAAGCACCTGAAATGTCCCGGGGCCACAGCCACCCTGGTGTGATATCCTGCTTCCTTACTGATCAGAGGTGGCATGCCAGGGCAGCCACAGCCCAGGAAGCAGAGCGTGGGCTCGGGGTGGCTTGGCCACCAAACACTCCCTAGTAAGTGCAGCCAGGAGCCGGCCTCAGTTTTTAGCCGAGTCTGCGCTGGCCTGCTTCACCCCTCCTTCGAGGGAGAGGCAGCGGAGGGAAGCTCCTGCCCCACCAGCTCCAGCCCCAGCCGCCCAGAGAAAATGCCGGGTCTCTCCTGACCTCTTCGGGGGCCTCTCCAAATCCTGCCCCCCCCCACGAGGGCAGTAGTGCGACATGTGGGAGCCTTGAACGGGAAGGCTGTGCGGCCAGCCTCACGCTCGCCGTGCAGCCCCAGCCTCCACCTCGCCTCCTGCCCCCTTCACCGCGGGTCACAAGCCTGGCAGTACTTCATTCTGAGAGGTTGTTGTGAGAGTTCAAATGGGGTCGTCTGTGGGGCATCTGGGTGGTGCAGTCGATCGAGCGTCTGACTCTTGGTTTCGGCTGATCGTGATCTTGGGGTCGTGGGATCGAGCCCTGTGTTGCGGCTCCACACTCAGCACAGAGTCTGCTTGAGATTCTCCCCCTCTGCCTCTGCCAGTCGTGCGCGTGTGTTGACCTCTCTCTCTCTCTCAAATAAATCTTTTTAAAAATAATAAATGAGATAATCCGTGGTAAAGTACTTCAAGCTCCCGATGCTACAGTCTGAGAAGCTCGTCACATCTGTACAATAAACTCATTTACTTCCTCCTTCCAAGATAACGTGTTGGTTAAACACCTATCGGGGGCTGCTGTGCCTGGCCTGCGATGGGGAGGAGGATGTCCCAGCCCCCGCGGAGCTGCAGTCTTGGGAGGATGGACGGGTGGACAGGCGATCGCAGGCGTGATCATGGTCAGTTGGCGAACTGTGTTTCTTCCAGCCACGGCCAAGAGCCCACCAACAGGAACCTGGCAACTTCACACACTTGGTGGAGAGAGGGAGTAGAAATAAGTTTCAATAAATACATTAACAGGGGGCGCCTGGGTGGCACAGCGGTTAAGCGTCTGCCTTCGGCTCAGGGTGTGATCCCGGCGTT
>NC_048218.1:206458073-206461981 GCF_002007445.2 Ailuropoda melanoleuca
AACCCCGCCGAGGCCCCCAACCCCCTCCTTCACCCACAACACCTCAGACCGTCCCAGGGGGCCCCCACCCCTCCGCATGCCAGCACAGGGACAGGTCACGTTGTACCTGGTGCCTCCTTGACCCAACCAACTACAGCTGAGCTTCCTGCCCCCACCCTGGGGCGACTGCAGCTCCGCATCTCTGGACCCCGACTTTGAGCCAGAACCTTCGGGTCCCCCCAGCCCTAGCCCAGGCCCCCACCCTCCCTATAGTCTAATGGGGTGTCGCCTAGCCTGTGAGACGCGCTACGTGGCTCGGAAGTGCGGCTGCCGAATGATGCATATGCCTGGTAAGGGGCTGGTGGGGGCGGAGGAGGGGGTCCGGGTCCCGGCAAGGGGGCCTGGGGGCCGTTCCTGAAGCTGTCTCCTTCACGGTCTCCTCCCCCACCCCCCCAGGCGGGGCGCCAGTGTGTAGCCCCCAGCAGTACAAGGACTGCGCCAACCCGGCGCTCGGTAAGGGGCAAAACTCTCCGTCATCCCCGCCCCTGCTCCGCCCACGACCCGGCCCCCGCAGGGCGGGCGGCCCTGACCCAGGCGACTGTGACCCCTAGACGCCATGCTGCGGAAGGACGCGTGCACCTGCCCCAACCCGTGCGCCAGCACGCGCTACGCCAAGGAGCTCTCCATGGTGCGGATCCCCAGCCGCGCCTCCGCCCGCTACCTGGCCCGGAAACACAACCGCAGCGAGGCCTACATCGCGTGAGCCGGGACCGCAGGGGCGGGGCGGGGCGGGGCGGGGCGGGCACCCTCCCGCGGGCGAGCCTTCGTGCGCACACCCGGGTGGGACACCAGTCTGCACATCACCACAGGGCTCCTCGGCCTCTGGGCAAGCAGTTTAACCTTCTGACTCCATCTCTTCTGCAAATGGGGGCCGTGATGCCCGTCCCAGGGCTCTTAAAAGGAGTCACAGACGGGAGATGGATCGTGCACCTGTTTCCTGCCAGCAGCTGGCACCAGCGGGTGTCCCGCGAGCTTGCCTGCCCTCTTTTCCTCCAGAGAGAACGTGCTGGTGCTGGACATCTTCTTTGAGGCCCTCAACTATGAGACGGTGGAACAGAAGAAGGCCTATGAAGTGTCAGAACTGCTTGGTGTGTGTGCGTGTGCGTGCATGCGCGCCCACGAGTCTGGGGAGGCGTGGGCAGGGCAGGTGGCTGTGAGCTGATGGGTAACCTGGGCTCCGCAGGTGACATAGGGGGCCAGATGGGGCTGTTCATCGGAGCCAGCCTGCTCACCATCCTTGAGATCCTGGACTACCTCTGTGAGGTGGGCCTGAGCCCCAGCTGGGGGAGGGGAAAGGAATCAGGCCTTAGGATCTGGAGGAAGGTGTGCACTGGCCACTTCCGCCACTGCTTGCCCCCAGGTATTCCGAGACAGGGTCCTGGGATACTTCTGGAACCGAAAGCACTCCCAAAGGCATTCTGGCACCAATCTGGTAACAACTCCTTCCTCCTTCTTTGCCATCCCCAACATGGGTGCTTAGCCCTCCCCCTGAAACCTAGAACACCATCCCTACCTAGCTGAGGAAAGAATGGTGGGGGAGGAGCGTGCAGTGACCTTGGTTGGGCCTGGGAGGGAGGACTCCTTCCCACCTCTGACCCTTTCCCTCCTCCCACAGCTTCAGGAAGGGCTGGGCAGCCACCGAATCCAAAGTTCCCACCTCAGTCTGGGCCCCAGGTAAAAAGAAATGGCCCCCTATTTCAAGGGAGGAGGGGCAGCTCCTGTCTAGAGGGTGACATTGAGGTTCAGGAGGGCAAGGCAGGTCCAAGGCCTCCTGTCCCAGCACTGTGATCTGGTCCCACCAGGCCTCCCACCCCTCCCTGCGCTGTCACCAAGACTCTGTCTGCCTCCCACCACACCTGCTACCTCGTCACACGGCTCTAGACCCGGTGTCTGTGTCTACAGGGCTACACCCTGACATCCTGGACATGCCCCGCCTGCTTGTGTCTCTGCCATCTTCACCCCAAATAAAGTTCTAGTGCGTCAGCCTTGGCTGGTTCTCTTACAGGCAGACTAATCAGGCCAAGGTCAGCCCTACTCGGCTCCAGAAGACCTCTGCCAGCCAGCATCCAGTGGGCAGTGTCTGAAATGTAGGTGGGTCCCTACCACCTACAACCACCACAGATCTCTCTGGGAGAAAAGAGTAGTAAGAGGGCATCCGTCTTTTGCAGCTCAGTGTGAACGAGCTTATCAGAATGACATTCAGNTGGGTCCCTACCACCTACAACCACCACAGATCTCTCTGGGAGAAAAGAGTAGTAAGAGGGCATCCGTCTTTTGCAGCTCAGTGTGAACGAGCTCATCAGAACGACATTCAGAGAGAATGGAGCCCAAAGCCGAGTGTCAAGGCAGCGAGGAGTCAGCGGGAGAACAGTTATGTTTGGGGTCCTACAAGGGAACAGCTAGAAGAAGGCTCTGCCCCAGAGCCTGGCAACAAGTGGGGGAGCAGGCAGGGAGAGGACAGGAGGAACTACCCACTTCCAAGAACGCAAGCAGCTGTCCTGCCTGGGAAGATCAAGACTCTTTTCTCATATTCGGGACCAAGTGCCAACACACCACCCGTCTCCATGGGAACGGCTGTTTCCCCAACCTCCCCAAAGAGCAGAAGGCCCCGGCTCGAAATGGTGGCAGGAGACCCTCCCTTCCCCCTTCCCACTCCTGCCAGTAAAAATATACCCAGGCCCCAACTACTGCCCACCGTCCCTGCTCTCTGTACCCCAAATATTGGGAAACTGGGGGCAGGGGCATTCCTAATCTAATCACATTTCTGGATCTCTCCTGTCCCCACCTACAGGCCTGGGGATGGGGGGCCGGTGAAAGAGCAAGAGTTGGGGATGTACATGTGGGATAGGGAGAACAGTCCTCCTTTCCCCATTCTGGTGGGAGCCCAGCCTTACTCTGACACTGGCTGCCTAACCCCTCAGGACTGGCGCTCCTGGGCATGGGGGGGTAGGTGCCCGCATCAGCACAGGGGTGGGGGTGGTGCTGCCCTCGAGCAGCCGTCGGGGTGACAGTCAGAGCCTCCAGAACCCAGTCTCAGGCCACTTAGAGTAGTGGAGCAAGGACCCGACAGCTGGGCTGGGTTTGAGCGGGATGCAAGGCTGAGGAGGGTGGTAAGGCAGAGCAGAGGCCCTGGCCCCAGCCCATCCCCTCTCAGAGCCACTCTTACCACCACATCAGCCAGACTGTGGGAAAGGAGACAATTTATGAAATTAAATAAAGTCCATGGAGGGAGTGAAGACCACGGGCCAGGGCACCTCCTCCCCGGCCAGGCCCAGCACAGCTGGACCCAGCACACCGTGCATCCCCTGCTTTTCCTCCCCTCCTGGGAGGGGCTTAAATAGGCCAGGCCCCAGCCTGGCCAAGGTCCTGGAGCCTACGGGGGGCAGAAGTCGGAGAAGTAGGGGTGCTGCAGGGCCTCTTCTGCTGAGATGCGCTGGACGGGGTTACACTTCAGGAGATGCTGAAGGCACGGAAGAAAGGCGTGGCGGAATCAGGCTGGGTCAACTCCCTAGAGCCCCACCGTCCCCCAGCCCCCCGGACAAGTGTCTGGACCCTGCCCTCCACCCCTGCCCTTGGTCACCTGTAGCAGGTCCCTCCCCGTGGCATTGAGCTTGGGTACGACATTCACCAGGGACGTTGTGGCTGGGTACATTGGGTAGGGCTGTCGGGGGGGCAGGGAGAGTCAGACCAGAGGTGTGGGGACTTGGAGCTGCTAGACCTGTGGAGTAAAAAGGACCCCCCCCCAATTCCCCATCACACCTTATAGTCTGGCAGCTTGGTCATGGCAGGCCACTGCTCCTCGGTCGGTGTCCCCAGAAGCGTGTCCATGGGGTCAAGGATCACTCAGGTGGAAAGGGGCGGGTGAGGGG
>NC_048218.1:206461997-206492811 GCF_002007445.2 Ailuropoda melanoleuca
CCTGGGGGGGGGGGGTTCCTCATGCCCATCTCCAGACCCCTCACTTTATCCCACAGCTCATGACAGAGGCAGGGCCCAGCACACACATGGTGTTCCCGGCACATCTCCTACTCTGACCTCAACCCCGACGTCTGCTCCTGATGCCCCAGTCAGCCCTCTCCTACAATAATCCTGCTGCTGCTTTTGGCTCCTCTGTCCTAAGGATTCACTTCGCAGCTGGGGGAGCACACTCAGGGCTTCTTCCCCCAGCGAGCCCTCCTTGTCTCTAGGTCATACACTCTCCAACTGGCAGCTTCAATCAGCCCTGAGAACATCGGGGTGTCCGCCACCCCTCACTCAAAGCCATGCCCTATCCTGGCCCAGCCCATCACCACCCGTCACTCCCTGCACTCCGGAGCTCTACAGGCTCCTGACTTCCCTTTTTTTTTTTTTTTTTTTTTAAGTAAACTCTAGACCCAATGTGAGGCTCAAACTCATGACCCTCGAGGTCAAGAGTCACATGCTCTACCAATGGAGCCAGCCCAGCGGCTGCCTTCCTCCCCTAGAGAGCTCAAGGCGGAGGGAAATGTCAAGGGATATCGGAAGATCCTCTTCAGCTGGTCGTCTACGTCGTTGCCAGGGAAAAGAGGCCGCCCGGCATTGGCCAGCTCTGGGAGCGGAGCAGGGTGTGAGAGGAGGGGACACGCAAAGACCCCCTCGTTCCCATGGCACCCTCTGTACTTTCCATCCCCGTCCCCAAAGGCCTCACTCCCTTCCCCAGAGGAGACACCCCAGACCCTATCTGTCCACTTGGATGAGCGAGAGAGTGCCTGTGCAGAACCCCAGCTTGTCACCTGCGAATATGCAGCCGGCTGACCACATGTCGATGGATGTGGAGTACAGCTTGGCCCCAAAGAGGACATCTGGCGGGCGGTACCACAGTGTGACCACCTGCAGAAGACCCCGCCCACAGCGACCCCCTGCTTAGAGGACTGGGCAGAGGGGCTCAGTGAGGAGGGAAAAATAATGTTTTGGGTCCTGGAGTAGGAGACAAAAGATGTTCGGAGGGGACCCCCTCCCTCCACCCCATATCCCTCCCCCAACACCCCCAGCTCACCTCGGCTGAGTAACAGCGAACAGGGATCCCAAAGGCTCGAGCCAAGCCAAAATCAGCCAATTTCAGCTCCCCATTCTAAGGGCGGATGGGAAGGGACACGGAGAGGGGTTTTCAACAGTGTCAGGGCAGGCCCCCTGCCTCCGCCTCCCAGCCCAGCTCCCCTCATCACTTGTGCCGGCCAGCCTGTGACCCGAGCCTCCCCGGTCTCCCACCTTCTCCCCAGCAGGTACCCTGTTTATTAGCAGGTTCTGGGGCTTCAGGTCCCTGTGCAGCACGTTGCGACTGTGACAGAATCCCAGGCCTTTCAGCAGCTGGAAGAGGAATGACTGTGGGGGGAGGGAGGAGTGGGGGAGGGCATGAGACCTTCTGGATAGGAAGCTGCCCCCCTGCGGTGGGCCCTGCTCCCCTCTTCACCCTCTGCTCTGCCTCAAAGCCCCAGCCATCTTTCAGCGCTATGGACCACCTGCTTGGTACCATGCTAGGGAGTAATAAGTGGAACAGTGCACGGGGGCCCTGGTCCGAATCTTTCTGGAACGTACAGCCTAGTGGGCCTTCCTACTTTCCCACGATGACCTCTCGCCTGCCTGGCCTCATGTAAGCACACGCCTCGGAGCCATCAAACATATACCGTGCTCTATCATTAATCAGCATCTGCTTCTCCTGGAACCTGGGACAAGGCACTTGGTCTTGGGCCTAGAATAGTGCCTGGCACACAGCAAAGTATCCAATAGGTATTTGTTGAATGAATGATTGAATCAATGACTCTCTTTGAATCTCATTTTCTCATTTATCAAGTGCAAATCCCATCACTGATATCAGAGTGTTACTGTCAGATCAAAGAGACCATGTGAAGAGGTCTGAAAAGAGGGAGGCTCCTGGAGGGCAGAAACAGGGTTTTCTCACTCCCCGAACTCCAGTGTGTCCCCACTCAGGCCCTGAACTTGGTGCTCAGAGAGTGCATAGACTGAAGGCTGACTCCCACCCCGCCCCACTGAGTCTCTCGGACACCAGCCCCTCACCTTCACAATTTCAGGATCCAGGTCACCATTACAGCTGTCGAAATACTTCTTGAGGTCCTAAAAAGGGATGGGGGTGGGGAATGGGACAGAGTTTAACCTCAGTCTGGGCACCTATACCCTCTCAAGGCTCCTGTCCCCCAAGTCCCCCTTTCACCTGGTCACAGAACTCAAAAACCAAAGTCAGCTTCTTGTCGCTGTGCAGGACGTCATGAAGCCTAGGGAGGAGGAAGGACTCAGCCAGGCAGGTCTGCAAATTTCAGCCTCATGTCCCTATAACAGCCCAGCCCTGATCCCAGGATGAGCCCAGCCCCTCTCTGAAGCCCCCCTCCTCCAACTGACCACACAGGCAAGGAGGGCCCTGCCCGTCTACACACCTGACGATGTTCTTGTGCTTCAGCTCTTTGAGTAGGCAGATTTCCCGAAGGGCTGAACTCGGCACTCCCTACACATGGGAGGGGGCCGGGCGGGCAACAGTCACATCCCACCCAACCTGGGCCCTCAACCCCCTCCCTGGCCCTGATGTCCCAGTCCTACCTCATCATCGTCATCCAGCCTCACCCGTTTCAGAGCCACGATCTCATGGGTCTCCCGGTTTTTGGCCTTGAATACTGTTCCATAGGTGCCTAGAGGAAGAAGGTCAAAGGTGAGCGTGAAGATGAGACACCCTTCCCACCCCAGGAAGTCCCTGTTGGGAGAGCAGGCAGGGTGGGAGTGTGTTATTTGCAAAGCCCGAAGGAGTAAGGGGAGAGATTCAGGTGAAGGCTCGGCAGGGAGGACCTCTGTGAGGGAGGATGGGGCAGAGAAGGGGCCTGCAGACGGCTCAAGGGTGTCTGCACCAGGGAGAGGCTGCAGCTGCCAGGGTAAGGAGGTCTGTAATAACGGCGGTGCTTCCGCAGGGTCCGGAAATAGCGAGCAGGCCTGGGAGAAAAGTGAGGGCCGGCAGAAATGAGGTCGGAAGTCTGCATCGACAACGAGGCTGGGGGGGTGGGGTGGGTGAGGCTCTGCAAGTGGAACTGAGGCTAGGGCCAGGAGGTGCAGGAAGTGCTAAGGTCGGCAAGTAGGTCTCCGGGAAGTGCGAAGGTTGGGAAGGGGCGTCCGCGGGAAATGCTAACGGGAAGGATAGGTGTCTGCAGGGAGTATTGAGCTCGGGGCCAAGGCTGCAGCCAGTGCTGAGGTCGGAGCCTGTGGGTATTGCTGACGGTAGAGGAGCCAGGGCTGCAAGGAATGCTGAAGGGTCTGTAGAAGAAGATCTTGCAGGAACATCTCGTAGTCCCATTACCTTCCCCAATCTTCTCGAGTTTCTCGTATTTCTGCATCGCGGCAGCCGCGGGGACCCCTACGGGCCCTGGGTTCTAAGACACCGGCCCCGGCGTTGCAGAGGAGGCGGCACCCCAGCCTCCGGCCCTGCCCCGCCCTCCTGGCTGCGCATAGGCTTCTGGGGCGTGTAGTACCAAGGATAGCCAGGTCTCCCAGCAATGTGCGGGATGTTAGACAAGAAGACTACAACTCCCAGCAGGCTGCGCTATGGCTCTCTGCAGCACTCGCCTCCCGGGACCCCGGTTCGACCGCGGAGGAAAACCTTGGACTTCAAGTCCCAGGAAGCATCGCGTGTCCGCTTTCCGGGCCTCACCGCCGTAACGCCACCGCTCCCAGTGTGCCCTGCTCTTGTTATTCCTTTCTGTGCTCACAACCTTCTTTTGGAAAGGGCCTCTCTGGGACTACACATTCCAGAACGCAGTAGGGTGGGGGTGGGGTGCTCTCTGGAGTTTGGCGGCATGCATGCAGGGCCGGGATGGGTGCGCTCTGATCCGGCTGATGGTGTTGAGGTTCCAACGACCACCTGACAACCGCAGTGCGGATTCCCACCTCTCCCCAGGAGATCTGGAGACCTCAGGATTGATTGGGGAATGGCTCCGAGCCATGCCTTGATGACGACTTCACAGGGACCAGCTGAACTACAGGGCTGGGAAGAGAGGCAGGTGTGCTCCTGGAGTTAACGTACGCCAGAGACCCCCTCTGCCCTCTGGGCGGCGTTTGTCGTCTCGGAGCCCACCCGACTCCAGCTGCACGCAACACTGTGACCTCTCGAGGCAAGCTGGGTGGAACACTGCGAGTCCTTCCATACCAGTCTGGAGAACCCGGGCCCACCGGAGTCAGCCAGGGTGTGGCCGAGGGCTGGCAGGTTGGCCACCGCCCTCAACAGACAGAAGCACAGACAGATGCTACACTTGGAGCAGCCTTGACCTCATCCCTTAAGGAGTTGATTATAGATTTTCTTGCGCTCCTCTCTAATTGTCTCATGATTGCATTCTTGAGGGCTGTGAACTGGACAAAAACGGCCCCAAACAGCACTCCTCAGCACCAGAACCATAGTTGGTGATAAACATTTGTTAATTAACTTGTTTATATCAGAACGTTCTCTCATACACAATCCTGTGCTTCACTAGTGGCATACTAAAAAAAAAAAAAAGTATACTCCTTATCTGGAAGAATTTATAATTTAGTTGAGAAAACCAGAAATACAGAAATCTTTAATGGCAGCTGATGAATATAATAGGGTTCGAGGAGGGAAGCCGCCGCAGAGAATCACTGAGGCAGTAGTTGCCCAGTTCGGAAAGTCTAGGTCAGCTCAGGGTAATGGGAATCCAACCTCGAGGAGCCATCACCCCTATCGTCACCGATCTCCCGCCCCCCAAGCAAAGAAAGGGTCTTTCTTGGAGGCACTGGGGAGTGGGGGGTAGGGGGAGAATCTTGACCCCGATGCATTTGTATTTCAAGTTCCTCCGCCCCGAATTTCTTGATCATCTTTGTGTCTCCGTTTTCCTGTCTGGGATCCCCAGCGTGGCTCCTTTCCGCCTAGAGGTGCCTAATGCGGCCAAGAGACAGCGTCCCCGGGGTGCCCAAGTCCCGTGCGGGAAGCCCGGGCGGCTGCCTCATGGGACTGAGCAGGACAGAGGGGTGGCCGCTGGGGCGCCGGGCTCCCGGTGCCGGGCGGTGCCTGGAAGCGCGCCTCCGNAATCCTCTGGGCCGGTCGGGGCTGGTCCCCGGAATGTGCCCCCACCCCGGATTATCGGCACCGATGCTCTGGACAGACGGCGGGGGTGCGCCCCGAGGTGGGCACTAGGTAGTCGTCGGGAGCGCGCGAGGGCGCCGGAGAAGGGGGAGACACCCCGAGACCTCCGGGGCACGAAGTCCAGAGCAAGCGGGTAAGCGGAGAAGTGGCGGCGGAGGAGGGCCAGGGCCGCGGAGGGAGGAAGGGAGGGGGAAGGAAAGGGGGGAACTCGGGACTCAGAGCAGGGAGGGAGTGGAAGTGGAGGAAGGGGCGGAGACTGGGGCGCGGGGAAGCGAGGTCTTGGGGAGAAGGATGCGGAGGCGCGCGGACTGCTGGTCGGGAGCGGGATCCGGGGTCCGCTTATTAGAGTTCCCTAAAGTGAGGGTGCCGCCCCCCCACCACCGGGAGGGGGTAGTCTCTGGGAGGCGCCGCCGGCCTTCCCAATTCCTCGGCTGGCTCCAGACGACACCCCTCCCTTACGACCCCCTACTCTATTCTTAAAACCCGCCCGGGGTGCCTAGGTTGGGGGTGGCTGTGGGCCGCTGCCCCGGCCCTCCGGGTTGGGAGGTGGAGCAGGGAAGGGAGGTGGAGCAGGGAAGGGAGGGGGCGGCGGGTCANAGGTCGACTGCGAGGAGTTCATGCTATGAGACCTAAAGTCCTTATAAGGTTGTCTAAAACAAAAAAATAGGGGTACCTGGTTAGCTCAGTTGGTTAAGCGTCTGCCTTCGGCTCAGGTCATGATCCCAGAGTCCTGGGATTGAGTCCCACGGGGCGGGGGTGGGGGGGTGGGGGAGTACACTGAGGGCGCAGCCTGGAAGTGGGAGTGGGGCACCTGCAGGTGCTCGAGACACTACACACCCTTCTCAGACCGGGGTCCCTCCCCCAGTACCCCTCTCCCCTACACCAAACGTGACCTGGCTGAAGGCCTGCTAGGGGGAGGTGAAGAGAGCGTCAGCTGAGTTGGAGTGCTTGCCAGGAATGTGTTGCTCCAGGCTCCCCACCCTGGACTGACCCCCCCCAAACCTATATTGTTTGACCCTACACTAACCTGTCTTATCCCCAGGTTAGCCCTAAATCGGGCAACCCTGACCTCCCCCCCGCCAGGAACACACTGGGGAGCTTCAGTACTTTGGAGAAACTTGAGTGCCAGTCCCCCCACACACACACACCTACTTCCCCCACTAAGAATGAGTACCCCGATTTGCCCTGGTCATATTCTTAACCGCAACTGTTCTGCTTTCCCACCACACACAGTGCCCTCCCGAGATGCCCCAACAGTCACAGTCAGGAGGGCGTCAGCCCTGCCACTCAGATTTTCCTGGCCTCGGGCGGGGAGGGATCGGCACTGCCCCTTAGGGCAGAACCTCAGGGTTTCTGTGCCCACCCTCCTCCCAGTTCGTCACGTGCCCCTCCCCCATTATAAAGGTCTGTCCTGCCTGTGTCCTCTGTCTCCCTTCCTCCCTCCCACTGAGTGAGTGGAGTTGGGCTCCTGCCCCTCCCCCCCAGGGAGCCTCCTTCATCAGGGGAGGGGGCACAGTCCTGTGTCTCCTCCCAGCCCTGGGTCTGGTGTCTCTGCCACCCCTGTGCTTGCTGTTTGGGGCTCTCTCCAGTCTCTCCCTTCCTTCCTCCCCACTCTGCTCCATGGGGTGTCTCCCTGTACCCAGGATACCCCTCTCTCGATCAGCCCATCTCGGGTGCCACCATTAGGTCACTGCTCCCGTTTGTGGCTCAGCCTGTCCTTTCCTTCCCTCCTCCTCCATCCCCTACCCAGGTTTCTGCTGCTTTCTCTGTAGGTCTGGGCCTTGACTCCTGCCCCCCCCTTTCTGCAGCCTCTCCCACCTTTTCTGTCTCCTCACTTGGCCCTCTGTGGCCTCCTCTGTGCCCCCCATCCTCTTTTCTCTATTTACTCTCTTCTTCTTATAAATAATTCTTTTCTTTGCTCTCGGGCCTCTAAGGGCCACCCTAAAGCCCTTCATAGTCCAGAGAGTCCTGGGCAGCAGGGAGACCCCTCGGTGTCTGCTGGCAGGCAGTTCCTGAGACCTGTCCTCCCCGGGGCTGGCCGCATGTTGGGGGGCTGAGCAAGGCCGGGGCACTTGTGTACCTGGCGGCCTGCTCTCACGTGATCCACTGCCCCCCCCCCAGGTTATGCCGCCGCCTTGTTGCCCTGAAAGCCGCAGTGACAGTGAAAAAGGCTAAGATTTGGCCATGAGCAGCGCCTCCAGGCGCCCCGCCTCGGGCGCTGATTCTTTCTGTACTGTGAGTATAGCCGGCCGGCTGGGCTGGCCGCCCCACTGCCCCTCCCACACCGCAGGTGCTCTGGGGGAGGGTCCGCTGTCAAACCGCGGGAGTGGGGGAGAGAGAGTGTGTGTGTGTGTGGGGGGGTGGGCGTAGGCTCAGGAGAAGCCTCTGATGGATTGGGGAGGGGTGCTGCCATCCTTCCCCTGGTCTTGTCTGGGTTTCAGGGGTCTGGGATGGGTACTGGTGGGGCTGTCATGCCGCTTCCAGTCCTGTGGAGGGAGTTGAGGCTGTTTCCTGAAGATCCGGGTGGTTCTTTAGCCTCAGAGAGAAAGGAACTTTGGGGACCCTGGGTCTCTAACCCGGCGACCCCTTCTGACCCAGCCTTAGAGACAGGAGCAGTGTCCTCACCCAGCGGTTCTGGGCAGAGTTTGCTTGCAGTGACACCCGCCTCTGGCCCCACGTGCCACCCAGGCCCGCCCTGCGCGGCCCCACGTGGCCACCACCCCACGTGGCCCCCTCCTGATTTTCCTGGGGAGTGTAATGATTAACCCCAAGTACCATAATCAGCCCCTTATTGGCCGTCTGGTCCAGAAGGGCACGTGACTGGGAAGGGGCCCGGGCTGGTCCCCTCCCCCTCCTTCCCGAGTTCACCCCTGCCTGCCATGGACTTCCTCCTGCGGCCTCAGGTGCGAGGGGCTCTCAACCCCCCTGCCCCCACCCTGGCTAGCTCCCCGTGCTCACTCTATTCAGCCTCGCCGCCTTCCTCCCGCTGCTAATTCTGGTGAGAGTGGAGCGGGAGCTTAGGGAAGCGGGCTAGAGCTGCTGGGAGGTGGGGGGGAGCAAGGGGGAGGTGGGAAGCGAGCCCCTGACTCCTGTATCTTGTGTCCACTATCGCTGTGGCTCCCTGCCGCTCCTGTCCCCACCTCGGTGTCTCTCCAGGACCCGCCTTCTTCTTAGCCCTCCTCCCCTTGCCCTTCCTTGCTCTGGACACTGGTACTGCCACAGAGGGGGCTCCGTACCCCGCCCTTGGAGATCCCGATGCCCTTGAGGTCCAGAAGCTCTTGAGCAAATATTTGGTGGTGCCTGGAGCTGAGACTGGCAGGGGGGGTGGGGGCTGGACAGAGACTGGCGAAGCAGCAGGCTGCCTAGCTAGGCTGAGTTCTCCGAAGCGCCGGCTGCCACCACCGCAGTCCCGCTGCTCCTCTCCTGCAGTATGACTCAGGTGGGGGGGGGGTGAGGGGCGGGGCTAGCGAGCGGGCCGCTGAGGGGCCCCTGGCTCGGTGGGGTGCAGCTGTGGGGGGGCATTACTGACAAGATGAAGTGCTGCATTCCTATCGGGGCTCGGTTTCAGTTTGACTCAGAGTTCGCTCGGCTTGGGCACCTTCTCCAGAAGTTATTTTTCGGGCCTGGTAGTGGTGCTCCAGCCAGAGGGGGTTGGTTCACCATCAGCCATGTGAACTGGCCAGTTCGCACAGCTTACCTCGGGGCTGGAGACACAGGATTTCTCCTGAGATTTTCCACCTGCCCTAGACCTGACCAGAATGGGCACGGCCAGGGTTCCGATGTCCTGGAACTTAGGGGAAGGCTGCTTGGGGAGTGTGGGGGGTGGTCCGGGTCCCTGGCATTTGAGGGGAAGGCTGCTGGAGGGGGTCCTGGAGCTCCAGCACTGCACAGGGTGGGGTTTCAGGGCACCACTCTTGGTGAGTCCCTGTGGTCCTCCCCGCCTTTCCTTCCTCACAGCCAGAGCCAGAGAGCTTGGGCCCTGCAGCGCCTGGGTTCCCTGAGCAGGAGGAAGATGAACTCCACCGCACTCTGGGTGTGGAGCGGTTTGAGGAGATCCTACAGGAGGCTGGGTCCCGAGGAGGAGAGGAGCCAGGCCGCAGCTATGGGGAGGAAGACTTTGAATGTGAGGGGGCGATGGGGAGGGGGAGGCAGGGGCACTTAGGCTTGCCTGTCCATCAAGGAAGGGGCCTGGGGTCTCGTGGGAGGGGCCCAGGGCTGGGACGGCAGGGGAAGGAAGCTGTTCCCGCCTGCAGCCAGGTCCCCTTCTGCCTGCAGACCACCGCCAATCCTCGCACCATATCCATCACCCTCTGTCCACCCACCTGCCTCCGGACACCCGCCGCCGCAAGACACCCCAGGGCCCGGGGCGGAAGCCTCGAAGGCGCCCTGGAGCCTCCCCTACTGGGGAGACCCCCACCATTGAGGAGGGGGAGGAAGATGAGGATGAGGCCAGTGAGGCCGAGGGGGCCCGGGCACTCACCCAGCCATCCCCTGCCTCCACACCCTCTTCGGTGCAAGTGAGTTGGGTCGGGGCTCCTGGGGGGTATCTTCAGGGTCCCTTGCCTGGCCTCACCTGCCCCCCATGGGTTCCTGTTCCAGTTCTTCCTCCAAGAGGACGAAGGTGCTGACCGGAAGGCAGAAAGGACCAGTCCGTCTCCTCCCCCACCGCTGTCCCACCAGGAGGCGACTCCCCGGGCCAGCAAAGGGGCCCAGACCGGGTAAGTGTCCCCAGATAGAGAGCTCCCCCACTGGTGTCAGTGACGTGATGTGGGGAAAAAAGCATGAGCCTCGGGAGCCTCAGATTGGGGTTCCACTCCCAGCCCTGCCCCTTTGGGCAAGTACAGCCTCTCCGAGCCTTCCCTTGTGCAAACCAAGAATAACGGAACCTTTCTCACGGGTGCTTGCAGGGATTAAAGGGCGGTCTGAATTAAGGCTTAATAAGTGTGGCTTGTCCTGGCGCAGGACAGGTGTGTACTCTAAGCACTCCCAGCTGCTCCCCCACCTGTGACGTCAGGTGACGTAGCATCAAGCGCTGGATCAGGGATTGGGACAGTAACCTCCAAGCACCTGCCTGGGGCCCCAAAGGTGTGAGAAGACCAGGAGACCCCTCTTCCGCCCTTGGGGAGCTGCCAGTCCACCCTGGGAAATGGCATCAGAAAAGTCACTGTGGTGAAGGGCAAATTTGGGCACCATGTCTATATCAGTGGGGGATTGGAGTTTGGGGGTGTTAGCTGGAGAAGGCTTCTTGGAGGAAATCACTTTGAACTGGGTCTCAAGGTCACTACTATCGTGGACCTGTTGTTTTCTGGGTGCCAGGCAGCACAGCGTGAAGAGCTGCAGGGAAGGGGGGCGGGCTGCCTGACTCGCTGGGGAGACAAGCGGGGCGGGTGACGCCGAGCCCGCGGCGGCCATCTGCATGGGGGGGGGCACGCGCTGGTGGGCGGGCCAGGGACAGGGAGAGGAGCCTCGGGGAGCGCATGGCATTGGAAAAGTGGGTCGGATCTGTGGGCAGGGGTACAGGCAGAACAGAGAGCACTGGGGAGGGTGTAGAAAGCCTGATGGGGGATTCTTCTCGTCGTGGATGGGGGACACGGGCTTGGAGCTGTGGGAGAGCAGTTCAGAGTGGTGTGGCAGGGGCTGAGCGCCGTGGCAGAGAGCAAGGAGACATTGTGGTTTGGGGACAGGCGCAGAAGTTGGCACCTCTAAGGACGAGTTCATATTCTCATGCCCACAAGGGAGCCGTCTACACTTTCAAAGGCCCATTTTTACCTACTTTACTCCATCTGGTTAGAAACTTGGGACCTGTGACCCTCCTGAGCCCATGGGGAGAGGTGTGCTCCGGAGGGGAAGGAGGCCGTGCCCTGGCTGCTGTTGCAGACATCAGCTCTCCCCGGCCCCTGGGAGGCTGGCCTCGCCTCTGCTTTGCTCTGAGGAGCTGTGTTCGGAGGAGGCTTGTGTGACGGCTCCGGCGGCGCGGCCCGTAAAGGGCAGAGCCACATCTCAGGCCGCGTCTGCTTGGGGGAGGCTCGCCGTTCCACGTCGGCGCCCACCGAGAGTGGGGGAGCGAGGAGGGTGGGGTCCGGGTCTCCCTTGCGTGGCTCCGACTCACAGCTTCTCCATCTGTGCAGAGCCCCGGTGGAGGAGGTGGCGGCCGTGGCCAGCGGTGCCGCTGGAGGCGATGATGGGGGAGCCTCCACGCGTCCCCTGACCAAGGCACAGCCCGGGCACCGAAGCTACAATCTGCAGGAGAGGAGACGCATTGGGAGCATGACGGGGGCTGAGCAGGCGCTGCTGCCCCGAGTCCCCACAGACGAGAGTGAGGCCCAGACACTGGCCACCGCTGACCTAGACCTCATGAAGAGTGAGTGCTGGCCGGGCAAAGCCCAGTGCTGGTGGGAACAGGAGGAAGAGGGAAGGGAAGCCTGACCCTGCCTTCCCCGCGCCACCTCCCCCCACCTCCTATAGGTCACCGGTTTGAGGACGTTCCTGGAGTGCGGAGGCACTTGGTGCGGAAGAATGCCAAAGGGTCTGGACAAGGCGGCCGGGAAGGGCGAGAGCCTGGCCCCACGCCTCGGACCCGGCCCCGGGCCCCCCACAAGCCCCACGAGGTACTGTGCTCCACTTCTTGCTCTGCCATTATCTCCCTATCCATTTCCTCCCCACAGGCTCCCCCCGCCCACACACACGCCAGCAATAATCTCGAACAGGACTGCCATATGTGGTTGTGAAGGTTGTACACTGCTCGAGAGTCCTTGACATTGTTGATTTGGTTGTTAGGATTCCGATTCACATCTTAGACACTGTTGATTACTATATGATGGCCGTTTTCTGGCCGCTGGCCGTGAGGAGCTTAGGGCCCTTTGGGCTAGAGGTGGCTCTGTGGCGCGGTACACAGCCCGGTTGGCATCAGCCATAGTCAGGGGCAGTGATTGACCAAGATCACTCAGTTCCTTAGGGACACTGCCCATTTTAGACTCCAGCGATCTGGTTCTCAACCCCACCCCTTCCAGTGGATTTTTGTTACCTTTTTATTGAGGCCTAACAGCATCCAGTGAGGTACTCTGGGGCTGAGTGTAGGGCTCAGTGACTTTTTACTCACGTGAACAGCTGGCTAACTCTGCCTAGACAGAGAATGTTTTCCACACTCTCTTCCTTCGTGCTTCTGCTCAGTGCCGTCAGCTGTGACTGCTCTGTCATTCTTGGTCAGCTTTGTCAGTTCTTGAATTCGTATCCACAGAAGCTCGCAACATTCCAGTGTCGCGTGCGTGCGTGTGCGTGCACGTGCGTGCCTGTGTGTGGTGACCGTTCCTCAAGCACTTCCTACCTCATGGACGGTGCTAAGGGTTTTGTATGCTTTCTTTTGATTCCTCGTAACAGGCCTTTAAGGTGGGAAGTAGAATTCCCATTTTACAGATGAGGCAAAGAGAGGGTCAGTTTGGTTAGGATCTTGCTAGGCCTGTGCCTCTGTGCGGTGCGCGGTGCCGTGCCCACCCTGACACTGCTCGTCTTGGAGAACAGTCCCTGGGGCCCCCTGGCTCTGACCTTGCCGTGCCTCTCGCCTTCTATCCCAAGGTATTTGTGGAGCTGAACGAGTTGCTGCTGGACAAAAACCAGGAGCCTCAGTGGCGGGAAACAGCGCGCTGGATCAAATTCGAGGAGGATGTGGAGGAGGAGACAGAGCGCTGGGGGAAGCCGCATGTGGCCTCCCTCTCCTTCCGCAGCCTCCTGGAGCTCCGCCGGACCCTGGCCCATGGTAACCTGCACCGCCCTCCCCCTCTCCCCGCCCCCCTGGGGAAATCCTGCCAGCTGAGCCTGTTCGCTGAGGACCAGAACCCCCCAAATTGTGCCTTGAGCAGCACAGGGTGTACTGTTACCCCAGCTCAGGAAGGAGCCTCCTCTTCTCATGACGTCATATAGCCTGTCGTGGCTGGGGCTCTGTCATTGGTGATCGCAGGGCAGGATCGACACCAGTCTCTCTTATCTGGCATTTTTAGCAAATAGCTCCTTTAAGTGATGTTTTCAGATAA
This sequence comes from Ailuropoda melanoleuca, assembly GCF_002007445.2. Classification (NCBI taxonomy): domain Eukaryota; kingdom Metazoa; phylum Chordata; class Mammalia; order Carnivora; family Ursidae; genus Ailuropoda; species Ailuropoda melanoleuca. Next base: position 206,475,213 of record NC_048218.1, read on the forward strand.
CTGAAGATGGTATGTTTGGGATGGCGACATGTTTTTAAAGAATGTCGATGGAAACTTTTCTGAAATGATCTAATCTATAGGGCTATGGAAGGGGTTTTTTTTGTTGTTGTTTTTTTTTTTTTTATGATTTTATTTTTAAGTCATCTGTGCACCCAGCGTGGGGTTCAAACTCACAACCCCAAGATCAGGAGCTGCATGCTCTCCAGCTGAGCCAGCGAGGTGCCCCGAGGGCTATGTGAATTTCTCTAAGTGACCAAGGTGCGAGACTCTTGAGGTCTCTGAGGTTTGGGCTCTGTGTTTGTTTCCGCCTTCCTTTTGGAGAAGTCACTCCCAGTTGCTGTCAGAAGGCCTATGTCTAAGCAGCTGAGGATTCAGAACCCTGCTGTCAGAATTGTTTCTCGAAACCAGGAGTAAATAGACTCGGAGGGGAGCTCTCAAGCTTTGGGGGAGGTGCCAACACGCAGACGCTTTATTGCTGGGCTTTGGGGTCTCCATTCTGGGTGCTCAGAGGCCTTTGGTTCTATTAGTTGTCACACCCGTTTTTTTGTTTTTGTTTTGTTTTTTTAAGATTTTATTTATTTATTTGAGAGAGACCATGAGAGAGAGAGAGGGAGAGAGAGAGACAGAACGAGCAAGGGGGGAAGGGTAGAGGCAGAGGGAGAAGCACACTCCCCACTCAGCGGGGAGCCCGACGCAGGATTTGATCCTGGGACTCCGGGATCGTGACCTGAGCCGAAGGCAGATGCTTAACTGATAGAGCCACCCAGGCGCCCCCAATTTTTTTTTAAATGGTTCTGTTCGTTGTCTGGTTCTGTGTTCCTACAAGTTGACCTCGACAGAAAGATGACTTGGTTACTTTTGAAAGGACTTCCATTTTTATATAAAATAGTAGTTCAGAGCAATGACCGGTAGAAAGATCTGGAAACTGTCCCATGAGCAGCTGTTGGACTTGGGGAAGTCGAGGAGCCCAGGCTGGAGGGTGATATCTTCAGATGGCTCAAGGCCACAGATGGGCCATGTCGTGCTCAGAGGGCAAAACTAGGACTCGAGAGTGGATGCTAGGGGAGGTAGAGTGTGGCTCACTGAAAGGAGGAACTTTCTAGCAGCAGAGTGGCCCCATCTGAGTGGACGGCCTGGTGCGTCCTAGCGGAGGCTGCATGCTCTTTAGAAGGGACCTCTGGGAGGGCCCTGCCTCTGTGGCCTCTACTGAGCCCCACCATATGCCTGTGGGAGAAGGTCAGAAGGAATGGATGTGATGGGTCAGAGACATGATGGGGCTTGGGTCTTGAGCCCTGCTCCTGGTTTCTGCGCCAGTGCTCCGTGCCTGGACCGTGCTTATCTGGCTGCCCCCTCGGCCCCGGTTCTCTCTCCCTTCCACCCCCTGCCCTCGCTTCTTGCCTGGGGATGAGGGCCCGTCCATGCCATCCTTATTCCAGGGGCTGTGCTTTTGGACCTGGACCAGCAGACCCTGCCGGGGGTGGCCCACCAGGTGGTGGAGCAGATGGTCATCTCTGACCAGATCAAGGCTGAGGACAGAGCCAACGTGCTGCGGGCCCTGCTCCTGAAACACAGGTGAGGCCCCACCTGCTGCTCCTGCCTGCCTCCCCCCTTGCCCTGGCCACTGCCTCCCTTCCCTCACTGCCCTCTGCTCTTCCAGCCACCCGAGTGATGAGAAGGACTTCTCCTTCCCTCGAAACATCTCAGCTGGCTCCCTTGGCTCCCTGCTTGGGCATCACCACGGCCAGGGGGCCGAGAGTGATCCGCATGTCACTGAGCCTCTCATCGGAGGTGTTCCTGAGACTCGGCTAGAGGTGGAACGAGAGGTGAGGGGAACGGGTAGGCGCTGGCTGGTTCAGGTCCCAGCCACCTCCGCGGGCTGCAGGGCTGCGTGCGATCCCGGTGTGAATAAGCCGAGGGGTGCCTGGCCGGGCTGAGCTCCGTTCTGCATCCCCAGCGGGAGCTACCACCTCCGGCCCCACCAGCCGGCATCACTCGCTCCAAGTCCAAGCACGAACTGAAGCTGCTGGAGAAGATCCCCGAGAATGCCGAGGCTACAGTGGTCCTTGTGGGTACGTGGACAAGTCTTGCGGGTGGGGGATGGCGACGGCCAGGCCTGCCTTGGTACCACCCTGGGGCTGGGGCCTGGGGGGGCGGCCTGTGCCCTCGCTTAGCACACGATGGCACCCTGCCCCTAGGCTGCGTGGAGTTCCTCTCCCGCCCCACCATGGCCTTCGTGCGGCTGCGGGAGGCGGTGGAGCTGGACGCGGTGCTGGAGGTGCCCGTGCCTGTGCGCTTCCTCTTCCTGCTTCTGGGCCCGAGCAGCGCCAACATGGACTACCACGAAATCGGCCGCTCCATCTCCACCCTCATGTCTGACAAGGTCAGGCCCTCCCTGGCGCCCACGGAGACGCCTCCCCCCGTGCCGCCCCCACCCCAGTCCCGCTCCGGGACCCCGGCCCTCGCCCCGCACCCTCACCGGCCCTGGGCCTGCTTTGGCAGCAATTCCACGAGGCAGCCTACCTGGCCGATGAGCGGGAGGACCTGCTGACTGCCATCAACGCCTTCCTGGACTGCAGCGTGGTGCTGCCGCCCTCGGAAGTGCAGGGCGAGGAGCTGCTGCGCTCCGTCGCTCACTTCCAGCGCCAGATGCTCAAGAAGCGGGAGGAGCAGGGCCGGCTGTTGCCCCCTGGGGCTGGGTTGGAGCCCAAGTCAGCGCAAGACAAGGGTACGGGCCCCCCTGCGGGGGCTCCGGGGCTCAGGTCCGGGCGGTCTGTGTGCACGTGGAGGAGGGGGCAGAGCACAGGGGGGCTGCGGTGGGCGCCCTGACGGAGGCCCGGGTTGCAGCGCTCCTGCAGATGGTAGAGGTGGCGGGTGCAGTCGAAGACGATCCCCTCCGGCGGACGGGCCGGCCCTTTGGGGGCCTGATCCGGGATGTGCGGCGCCGCTATCCCCACTACCTGAGTGACTTCCGAGACGCACTCGACCCCCAGTGCCTGGCTGCTGTCATCTTTATCTACTTCGCGGCACTGTCTCCTGCCATCACCTTCGGGGGGCTGCTGGGTAAGTAGAGGCTTCCAGGGGTTGGGGGGGGCGTGGGCAGGGCATGCCCAGGGCCCTGGCTGCCGGCTCCTGAGCCGCTTCCTGCCACCCCAGGAGAGAAGACTCGGGACCTGATTGGGGTGTCGGAGCTGATCATGTCCACGGCGCTCCAGGGTGTGGTCTTCTGCCTGCTGGGGGCCCAGCCGCTGCTGGTGATTGGCTTCTCCGGGCCCCTGCTGGTCTTTGAGGAGGCCTTCTTCTCGGTAAGGGCCCCCGGCCTAGTAGGGGGCTGGCTCTTCCTGCCCTGCTCCAGCTGCCCCTCCTGTTCCCCGAACACACCCACCTCGCTAGCCCCTGGGCTCTGGGACCTGACTGCCCCCTCCCCCCCCAGTTCTGCAGCAGCAACAACCTAGAGTACCTGGTGGGCCGCGTGTGGATCGGCTTCTGGCTGGTGTTCCTGGCCCTGCTCATGGTGGCCCTGGAGGGGAGCTTCCTGGTGCGCTTTGTCTCCCGTTTCACCCAGGAGATCTTTGCCTTCCTCATCTCCCTCATCTTCATCTATGAGACGTTCTACAAGCTGGTCAAGGTGAGCGGGCCCTGCTGTGAGAGCTGGGTCTGAAGGGGTGAGACCTTGGGACCGGAGGGAGCCGGGGATCCTACTGCCCTTCTCGCGCCCTTGCTTTGGGGTAGGAGGTCCCAGGCTAGCCCAGAGGTTCCCTGGGCTGCGGTCCAGGGAGTGCACAGAGCACGGGCTGGTTCTTCCTCCTGGCCCCTCACCACCCTCCCTGTCACCAACACACATCCCGGGACTTCAGGTCAATCTTAAAACTCACATATTTTTAATAACAAAGGGAACATGTCACTTTGTTAAAGTGGCAGACAGTCTAGAAGTGTCAAAGAGAAAGGGCCCCAAGATGACACACACAGTCACAGTCTGGGCCTTGGAGCTATGCCCGAGTGAGGCTTAGGAGAGGACCACACCTGTGGTCCTCTGCGCTCCGCATCCTGCCCAGCCAGGCCTGGCTGCAGCTATGCCCCCACTGCCTGAATCCCATTTCCCTTGCTCCCATCCCATCACTTCACTCATTTTCTTGATCAAGACAAGCCTGGGGGCACCTAGGGGGGCTCAGTCAGTGAGGCGTCTGCCTTCAGGTCAGGTCATGATCTCAGGGTCCTGGGATCAAGTCTTGTCTGGGCTCCTTGCTCAGCAGGGAGTCTGCTTCTTTCTCTCTCTCTGCCACTCCCCCTCCTTGTGCTGTCTCTGTCAAATAAATAAAATTAAAAAAAAAAAAAAGCCCCTTAAGGCCACGCCTGCCATCTCCTACCCTGCCTGCCCTACTCAGCATATATCCGCGCCCAGAAATCTGTCCACTTTGGCTGATGGAGTCCTTTGTCCTCTCCCTAGATCTTCCAGGAACATCCCCTCCACGGCTGTTCGGTCTCCAACAGCTCTGAGGCAGACAGCGGCGAGAACAGCACGTGGCATGGGGCGGGAGCCACGCTGGGGCCAGGGAATGGGAGCTCCCTGGGGCCGGCTGGGCAGGGGAGGCCCCGGGGCCAGCCCAACACCGCCCTGCTGTCACTGGTGCTCATGGCCGGCACCTTCTTCATCGCTTTCTTCCTGCGCAAATTCAAGAATAGCCGGTTCTTCCCTGGCCGGGTGTGTGGGCTGAAATGCCGGAAGGCGGACGGGAGGGGGGCTGGAAAGGGTGTCTGCGTCAGGGCTAGAGTGGGGCGGGGGGCCTCTGAGCACGGTGCTTGCCCACAGGTGCGGCGGGTGATTGGGGATTTCGGGGTGCCCATCGCGATCCTCATCATGGTGCTTGTGGATTACAGTATTGAGGACACCTATACCCAGGTAAGGCGGAACACGTGCCGCGGTGAGGAGGGGCTGCCTGGCGCCGGGCTCCGGAGATTCCCCTCCAGCCCAAGCCCAGAGCTGCCTCTCGACTGCGCAGACACCAGGCCTCTTCCATGGCACGCCCTCAGGATTCACCCTGCCCAGCGCACCTCAGGACTGTCTTTCCCTCCGCCATTCACTGGTCCCTGGCCCCACCCTCTGCCCTACAGAAGCTGAGCGTGCCCAGCGGATTCTCCGTGACAGCCCCAGAAAAGCGGGGCTGGGTCATCAACCCTTTAGGGGAGAGCAGCCCCTTCCCCGTGTGGATGATGGTCGCCAGCCTGCTGCCTGCCGTCCTGGTTTTCATCCTGATTTTCATGGAGACTCAGATCACCACGTGAGTGGTTCTAGCCGACGGGGGTGCTCTGCAGACGGGAACAGCGTTGTTGCGGAAGGGCTGGAGCCCCAGCAAGGCGAGGAGATGGGGTACACTGGGTGAGGGAAGCACAGGGCCAGGCTGGCCCCTAGAATTTATTTTTTTGAAGATTTATTTATTTGAGAGAGAAACAGTGCAAGTAGGAGGGCAGGGGAGAGAAAGAATCTCAAGCAGACTCCACACTGAGCTTGATCTCACGACCCTGGGATCACGACCTGGGCCAAAACCAAGAGTCGGATGTTTAACCTTTAGCACCACCCAGGTACCCCTAGAATTTATTCTGTAGGCAGGAGAACGTTCCACTGACGTGTCCTGGGATGGGCACAGTGGAGGCTGGAAGCTGTCCTGAAGGGCAGGGAGGGTGGCCTAGAGAGGGCCTCGCCTCATGACAGAACTCTAGTCCTGACGGAATGGGCAGGACCACCAGATTCCAAAGGCTCCTGGCTGGGGGTTCCGGGAAGACACAGTTGTCTGCCAGGCTGGGCCCGGGGCTGCCGGCATCAGGGAGTGCCTGTCCCCACCCAGGCTGATCATCTCCAAGAAGGAGCGCATGCTGCAGAAGGGATCTGGCTTCCACCTGGACCTGCTGCTCATTGTGGCCATGGGCGGCATCTGCGCCCTCTTTGGCCTGCCCTGGTTGGCTGCTGCCACCGTGCGCTCCGTCACTCATGCCAACGCACTCACCGTCATGAGCAAGGCTGTGGCGCCTGGGGACAAGCCCAAGATCCAGGAGGTCAAGGAGCAGCGGGTAACGGGGCTGCTGGTTGCCCTGCTTGTAGGTATGTTTAGCTCTTGCCCCAGCCTTCCTGTGCCATCTCGGGGGCTGGGAAGCCCCCGGGCCAGCTCTTTCTCCCTCTCCCCCAGGTCTTTCCTTGGTTATTGGGGATCTGCTCCGGCAGATACCCCTGGCTGTGCTCTTTGGAATTTTTCTGTACATGGGAGTTACCTCCCTTAATGGGATCCAGTTCTACGAGCGGCTGCACCTGCTGCTCATGCCCCCCAAACACCACCCAGACGTGACCTATGTCAAGAAGGTAAGACCCAACTTGGAAGAGCCCCATGCCTCTGCCCCCTCCTGGTCCGTGGGAGTCACTCTCCAGCCCCCCATCTGCCCATTGTGTTCAGCCACCGTTTAGTCTGTGCGGACCCGGCTCTGGTAAGCACCCAAAAGGGGACTGCCACTGCCATCCCCATGGAGGGAGAAAGGGTCACCCATCTTCCAGAGGTGGCAGGCCCTGGTGGCCCTCCGAGGGACCAGGGCCCTCCAGTGCTGGGGAGAAGCCTCGGCTCACCTGTCTTATCCCACCCCCCCAGGTTCGGACCCTCCGGATGCACCTGTTCACAGCCCTGCAGCTGCTCTGCTTGGCCCTGCTCTGGGCTGTCATGTCCACAGCTGCCTCCCTGGCCTTCCCCTTCATCCTCATCCTCACCGTGCCCCTCCGCATGGTGGTGCTCACCCGCATCTTCACCGAGCGAGAGATGAAATGCGTAAGGCCTCCTGCCCCTCCCCCAGCACCACCGGCCCCATCTGGGGTCCCCACCCAGGTTGAGGTCAGGATCAACCTTCTTGATACCCTCCCCCCCACAGCTGGATGCTAACGAGGCGGAGCCAGTGTTCGATGAGCGGGAGGGTGTGGACGAGTACAACGAGATGCCCATGCCTGTGTAGCTGCTGCCTGGACCGACAGCCAAGGGACGGACGGACAGAGGGAGCAGGGGCTGGGGGGTGCTCTCTCCATCCCCTCCCTCGTTTTTATTTAAGTGAATAATTTAAAGTCCCCATACCATCCCCACTCCCCCACAGTAAAGTGCTTCGGCCCCCACCTATCTCTGGCCTTCTGTCTCTGTATGGGGGAGGGGGCGTGGACGGCAAAGGGGGGGCCCAGCCCGCTCCCTGTCCCAGAAATGAGATGCACAATGGGCGAGGAAAGGGACTTTAATGAGAAACCAAAATATAGAGAGCCAAAGTGCAAATCGTCCACCCCCCCATCGGAGGGTCATCCTGAGCCCCAAGTGTACCCCCCTCACCCCCCTTCAGGCCCCCAGCGGAGGCCCAAGGCCTGGAGCTTCTGCCTCAGGTAGCTCTTGAGCTGGGGCAGGCCTCTCTGTGACTCCAGTTCTTCGAAGGGTAGCTGCAGGGGAGGGGGGAGCGGCAGGTTACCCACGGGGTCTGTGGGCTGGGTGAGGGGCGTGAGGCTGGCATGGAGTCTCTCCCGGGGCGGGGGTGCTCTCACCGGCAGGAGCTGGTAGCCCAGCAGGCCCAGGTGCCGCTCCCGTAGGGCCCGTGAGCCCAGCAGCACTTGGCCGTCCCGGCAGAAATGCCAGCGTTCTCGCAGCATCAGCACCACCCTGGAGGGAGTGGACCATGTTCAGGGTGGTGTCCACAGAGGCAGGGGGGCTCTCCCGCCCTCTTCCCTTACCTCTGGGCAGGGTCGTGGGTAGTGGGCTGAGAGGCAGCCTGGCCCTGGGGACAGGACCTGGGAGGGTAGGGTAGGAAGGGGTCCTGGGTCCTCACGGGAAGCACAGCACCAGAGCTGCTCACACACAGCAGGAAGTCTGGAGCGGGGGAAGTGGGGAGAGAGAGGGCCACTGGCTTCTCGCCAAGGCTCTGTTTCCCCGACCGGCCACCCGCCTGCCCACCTGCAATTCACCTGTGCAGTAGCCTGGAGGTACGGTCAGGTCCTGTCGGTACTTCTCCTCCCCTAGCAGCTGGCGCAGCCCCTCCGCCACTATATCCTTGTGACTGAGACGGGAGGGGGAACAAACACCGATATGGAAGGTTCAGGAGGCTCAGGCCTGGGCAAATGCCTTTGATGTCCCAAGGCCCATTTTTTTCCCTCTACGACTGCTAAGAGTGGGTCATCAGCGTGGACAGTTCAGGTTCCTCCTGGCTTTTCTACTCTTGTGTTTCCTGCAGGCTGGTCCCCTCCCCTCCCCCAAGCCGCCCCATCCACCTGTACTTGCAGCGGGCACGGTCAGTGATGAGTGGCTGGGGGAAGATGGGCACTTGCTGCCTTCGGGGAAGGCGGGGACCCCGGTATCCTGGAAGCTCCAGCTCCACGGCCGTGTCTAGCAGGGAGAGGTAGCGCCGCACAATCAGGGCATGAGGGGTGCCTGTGGGAAAGCAGGGCTGAGGCTCGCGGGTCTGCAGACTCCCACCCCCACTTTCCCCTGCCCGCTGGCCCCCGAGTCCCCAGCCAGTCCTCCCGTCCGCGCACCACTGATGTGGTTGATGAAACTTGGGGAAAAGACAAAGTGCAGGGCTCTGGAGGGCAGACACCGCAGCTGGCACAGTGACATCAAGATGTTGACAGTAGCCAGGGGAGCCACCCCTGCTTCCCGAGCCAGGATCCTCTCAAGGCAGGGCATAAACTGCTGTTCCAGGGGCAGGTAGTTCAGCCGCCCAAAGGGCAGGACCAGCTTCTGTACCACCTGTGGAGGAAGAGCAGCCCTTCACCCAGCACGAAACAGTTCTCCAAAATCCTTCACAAGCTGAACCTCAGGGAGGCTTGGCCTGCAAGCTTATCATGTCTCTGTAAAGGCAGAACAATCCCTCCACCCCGACGTACACACCAGAAGTTCGACAGCATAACCAGTGTCTTGAGCCCCATGTTAATCAAACCAGTGGAGGAGACATCGCTGTGGGGTCTGGCCCTGAAGACTTAGAGGAGTGGGCTCAACGAAGCTAAGACAGCGCCGAGTGCGGAGAACTGCAGAGAACCAGGCATACACGCTGGGTAGGTGGACAAGCCAGGTGGGGGTGAGCAAAGATGAAACCCCAGGGGACCGAGCAGAGAGCCTGGCTGGTTGTCTGCTGCAGGAGGCAGCCAATCAAGCGCAACAGGGGGCCAGGCCTGACACCGAGGGCTAGGAGAGGAGCATGGCAGGGTGGGAGGTAATCCCACCTTGCTGCTGAGCTGGGTTTCCTGGACCACCAGGAAGTGGGCAATGGATTCCAGAAGCTGGGGCTCCCGCAACCGGTGCCGGGCCAGGTGCTGGGCCAGGAGCACCATCACGTGGGGAGTCAGTTCCTCTGGCCTGGCCTCTGTGAAGAACAGCCTATTATGGTGGACCCTCAGGCCAGATCTCGACTAGATTCCACCTCAGCCTGACGACACCACCTGCCTCCTCTTCAGCCCCTCCCGCCACCTGCCTTCAGTCCCCTCCAGCACCTGCCAGGCTGCGGATGAGGTGCTGCCGCGGACGCCTCAGGAAACGCGGGCAGCTCAGAGCAGCTTCCAATCTTTGCCCACCGCGCAGGCCAGGTTGCAGAGTGGGAGGTGGCTTCGGAGGGAGGCGGAACCTTCTCTCCTGCTCCAGGGCACACATCAGGGGCCCATCTGACGGGAAGCCTGAGAGGGAGAGGGTCAGAGGAGGCAGGCCTGGTAACGGGGAGCTGCTCTGTTCCAGTCATGGGGTTCAGTTGGTGAATTCCCAACCTTTCACGTCTCCATGTTCTGGATGGAAGGGTTGCTATAGCGTAAGTAGAAGCACTGGAGAAATGTGAAATACCACGTGAACGTGAGGTATCACAACAGTCTGTGGGGAAGACCTTACACAAACATGGCAAATAAGCTCTCATCGCACGCCAACGGTGACAAACTGTAGTGGCTTCCTAGAGCACTGTGTTGGAAGGAATCAGGGTTGGCACCCCTAGCTATGCTGGAACGAATGCTGCTGGACTCCTGGTGTCTGCTGTGGATACAGGGGAGCAGCACCAAGTGTGCCAGGCCATGCACCATTCCTGGCAAAGCCTGAGAGGTGAATTCTGTCAGTGATCTTGGGTCTTCTATGCTCTTTCTCTATTCTTCCGTTAACACCCACCCCCCAGACACCCTCCTCACCAAGTAAGACTGCAAGGTGCAGACACACGTGGATGGTGTCAATATCAAAGGAGGGGCAGTTTCGGATGATGAGCTGACTCAAGTCCTGTAGTGTGGCCTGCTCCACGGGAGGGGGCCGTGGCTGAGACCCCAAGAGCTGGCCCAGACGACGAAGTGCCACAGGGTAGTGATGGGCGCGCACCTTGGTGGGGTTCTGGCCCAGCCAACGCAGCAGCTCCCCAGGGCTCCTCGCCTGTTCCAGAAGCCGCTGTAGCCCCTGAACAGGGCCTGCATGGAGGCCTCCTCCAGGAGGCCGGTCCCCCCACTTGCTGGGCCCCAGACAGCAGGGCTGTACTGGTGGGAGCAGCAGCAGGCCAGACAGCCGAGCAGCAGAGGCCTGGGCAGAGAGCAGGACTCGAAGCATGGAGTTGGGTGATGGAGACCCTGAGGGGCAGCCCAGAAAACGGGGTGAGGTTTTCTCCAAAGGGGAGAAAAACCGGCTATCTACTCCTGACCTCAGTCCCCATTCAGAGGGCCCAGCGATCAGAGCAACCCACTCATGTTCACCCTTCCTTGTGACTGCTCTAGTCTTCTTCCCCACCCCGCCCCCTCGGCCTCCTTCCATCCTTTGAAACAGCACCTTCAGTGTAACTCAGCACCGTGATATTTACAAAGCAAGTCCACATGCACTACGTATCTCCTCTGATGCCCCACACACGCCTTTGCGGTGGTAGGCAGGGCTGGCACTACGTCAATTTCACAGGTGGAGAAACCAAGGCCCAGAGAGGAAGAGGGGTTAAGCCCGAGGTCACGAATCGGGTTAGTGGTCGTGCCCAGCCTGGAGCCCAGCTTGCCCCGTCGATACGCCCTCCCGACCACCTCCCCCTCCCGCAGGAGGCGGCAGCGGCAAGGAGGGTGGAACGCGGGCTCGGCAGCCGGGCGGTCCTGGGTTCCATGCTGGGCGCTCCCACTTACCAGCTGCATGACCTTGGACAAGTGGCTTCGTCTCTCTGCCCAAGCCTCCTCGCCCGTGAAACGAGAACGCAGCGCCCACCTCGCAGGGCGCCCGTGGAGCCCGAGCGCGCAGCTTTGCAATGGCGCGGAGTCCGCGGTGTCAGGGGCCCCCACACCCACCCGGGCCCGGCAACGCCAGGGGACCGTGGTCACGGTCACCAACACCAACTCCCACCGCCCTCTCGCAGCCCGTCCCGTAGGCGCCACCCCTACATGGCTCCCCAGGCCCCGCACAGGTCACTCCCTCAGTCGGTCTCGGGGCCCGGGAGCCGGGCTCCCCCCGCGGCCTCCTCATCGGCCGGCCACCGAGTCCGCCATCTTCCCAGCAGCCCCCGGACCGCGGTCCGGACGCCAATTGCGTCTCAACCCCCGACCAGCACCGACGTGGCTCCCGTCAGGCCCCGCGCGCCCCGGCGTCACACGGCCCGCCCCCCGCTTCCGGTAAGCTGCGCGCGCCGAGCCGGGGCGGTGCCGGGGGCGGAGGCGCGGAGCGGCGGAGCCAAAGGGCCAGGCGCGGAGGCTGGGGCGAAAAGAGAGCGGAAGTCCGTGGGCTGTCTTGTAATGTTGGGAGCCCCGGGAGGGCTCCGTCCGCGCCCTTCACGCCTTAACTCCCAGTGGGCAGGGGCTCCCCGCCCAAAACCCCCACGGGCCCACACACCCAGACACACACCAGGAGCGAAAACTTCACAGTTATTTAATCTGCACGTGTCCCACACAATCCCTCTGCCCCTCCCAGCTCCTCTTCCCCAGCGCCCCCGCAGTCCTTAGGTCCTCAAATCGGCCCAAGGAGCTATTAGGGACTAGAGGTGGCTGGGTCCTCAGGCAGAGTACTAAGAAGGGCCCAGGGGTGTAGCCCGGCTCTGCCCAGGGCCAAGGCAGTGACAGCAGCTGCCCGACCCCGAGGAGCTGACTGTCAATGGGGGCTGAGAGCCAGCAGCCCCAGGAGGTGGCCCCGAGCCATGGAGATCACAGGGAGGGGCCTGGGCCGCCTCCCCGAGCGCTCTGCCACGCAGCGCTGGGCTCCAGGGTAGTGGGAAGAGGCAGGCCGGAGAGGTGGGCCTGGGCAGACAACAGCGCCCACTGTTTCGTGGGGAGCAAGGTCCCGAGGGGCCAGCAACGCTTCCGAGAGCCCGTGGAGGCACTACGGGCGGTACATGGCAAAGGCCAGGAGACTGAGGAGCAGGGTGAAGCCGGCCAGACCCAGGGTGGCGGTCAGGGGAAAGAAGGGCCGGTACTGGATCTGGCAGTACCAGAGCAGCAGCAGCAGCAGCAGCAGGAGCGGCAGCAGCAGGCTGCCTATTTCCAGCCCGGAGGGGCCCGGCTCTGACCCCGGTGGGCAAGGGGGGCGTGGGGGACCGATGCGCGTGGACACGTGGCAGTGGAGAACGCAGTTGGGCGGGAGGTGAAGGCTGCCCAGGGTCTGGGTGTCGTCTCCTAGCAGCTGCCCTTGGTAGATGAGTCGCACCTGCTGTTCCCGGCCCGGAAACTGGGTCCTGAGGAGAGAGGGACCTGGGTAAGAGAGCAGGCCTCAGGCAATCCTGGTCCCTTGCCCACAACAACACTCCCACCCCTCACCTTTGCCTCCGCCCACCACCCAGGTGGTGGCCTCTACGGGGGTCCCCTCCTGCCACAGGGGAATGATACAGTGTGTGAGATGGGGACCTCAGTTCCCTCGTCCATAGAAGGAGGGGGAAGTCTCAGATCTCTCTGGTGGCCCTTCTGGGTCTGTAATCACTCCCACCCCAATCTTTAGAATTTCTTTCCTGTCCTCATCCCAGCTTACCTTTTCAGGGAGCCAATGGTATCGTGGGGCCAGGCCCTGGCCACCTGCTCTGAATCGTTGAGGAATTTCAGCCGCAGCACTAGGGGCTCCTGGGGGGAGTCTGGCGACGGCGATGTTGCTGAGAGCCCCATGCCAGGCTCTGGCTGTGCAGCCTGACCTCTGTGTCTCAAGCTGGGGGTCTCGGCTCCTGGGGCCTCCCCTCTGATGCTGCCGGTGACCGCCACGGCTTCACTGGGCTGTGCTGGTGTTGGAGTCCCTGATGGCTGGGGCAATGGGTCGGCACCCTCCGTGGTGTGTGTTGAGACCCAGGCGAGAGCCAGCACCAGAAGGCAGGCAAGCACCGCGAAAAGGATGGTCACCTCATCACCCACCCCTTCAATCAAGGCCATGGCACCTGCCTTGCCTGCCACCTTACTGAGCTGGAGAGGTACAAAGAACCCATGAGGGGCTGGCTCGCTGGCCAACAGCCCCCTGAACTCCAACAGGCTCCTGACCCCACCCCACCAAACTCTGCCCCCTTACCCATGCTCCACCCTGGGGCACATTCTGTTCTGAAACCCGGTTGTCCCAAGCTTCCCTCCAGTGCCCCGTCCCATAACCAAATCCCAAGTCCTAACTTTTTGTAACCTGAGTTCTAGGTCTTTAACCATCTCCCCAATTCATTGAAACACTATCCCAATGTAAGGGCCTTGATCTTCTAAGCAACCTCTACCCTAAATTCAAGGGTCAGTAAACTTCACCCCAAAGCTTACCTAATCTTCCATCTACTATCCCAAAGTTTACCGTCTTCGTCTATTTCACCCCAAAGCTTATCTACTCCTCCATCAGTACGTTTCTTCAAGGGGGAAGAAAATGGGGTTCTAGGCCCCCCACCCCCAGCCCCGCTATCACTTAACCAAACCCCACCCGCCCGCGGCCGGGGACTGCTTCCCAAGCCTTCCCCGCACCAAACGTCAATCTCCACCCTTTGGCAATCCGGAGCTTCCGAGGGCTGCCATCATCCCCCCACCCAACTTAGCCTCTCCGGTCTTCTCAAGCCCCACCCCGCGGCGGCCCGACTCGGCGCCTCCCCTGGAAGCCTCTCCAAACCCACTCCGCAGGCGAACCCGAGATCCCGCCCGGGAATCCGAGACTTCGCCCTCCCCACCCCCAACTCCTCCATCACCCCTCCCATCTTCCCGCCCCCCGGAGCCACGGGAGGGCACCGGCGAACCCTGGGCGGGGCGAGCGGGAGCCAGCTGGGGCCCGGGGCGTGGGGTGGGCGCGGTCACCGCGCGGGGACTCACCGCCCGGCTCCGCCAGCTCCATAGCGGACCCTCGGGCACTTCCGGGCGGGAGGCGCCGAGGTCGCGGACACCTGAAGGCACCCCCTCCTTCCCTGCCGCCGCCGCCCGGAGCATTGTGGGACTCGTAGTCCTGCGCGGTGCGCATTTCCCGCCCTCCGCCTTGCTGACGCACGTGCCGAGATCCGCAGGCTAGTCCTGGTGACCTCAAGTCGCTGAGGGGCCCGCGGGGGCGGGCTTAAGGGTTGTGCCAGCCTCCTGAAGTTCGAGCCACAGCAGGACCCGCCACCTCCCCCGCTGGCATCCAGGGCATTTGTCACTCCAAAAACCTACGTCCGCGAGAACACGTCAGAACACCCTGTTTCCAGATGCAGGCTCTGGGGAGCTCAGGTGACCCCTATCCCGGTCTGTTCTTATATCAGAGTGGACGCCAAAAGGCACTGTGGGCCCCCCTAATTGACTCTTTGGCTCAGAGCCCGGTACTCGTGGGTTGTCCCATCAGGTTGGCTGAGGACATTCATCCCCAGGGCTGGCCACAGTGGCTTGGGCTGTCCTGTCTCCCTGGACCCTTGCTCCACCTTGACCCTGTAAGACTGTGTAAGAAGCATAGACCTTGGAACCCGGCACAAATGCTGATCTCTTATCCCGTATTTATTAACTGTACAACCTCTTTGAACCTTAATTGCTTTGTTTCTAAAATATAATTCATAAGGAAATTGTAAAGAAGAAATTAAGTATTTTATTAAACCAGTGTGAAAACTGTGTCAGGGACTTGCTATACAGTAGGTATCTGCTCACCTAGTATTAACCGGAGTACCCTAGAGTACACGCTCCACCCAAATCTGGGCTTAGAAACTAAGTCCTTAGAGTGTTACTGTGTAGGACTCAGCCCCAGCCTGCCTTGGGCCAGCTAATTTCTATGGCTTTTCCCTCCTTCCTCTGGGCCGCAGAGATCTCATGTCCTGGGTTTTATAGGCCATTCTTGGTGAAAAGTAACGTACCCTAGTGTTTCCATAGTTCATGCTTACTTATGGGAGCAGGTACCCCAAGTGGAAACAGGTATTGCCTTGAGAAAGTCAGTTTATATGTATAACATACAGACCTAACTTCTCTCTAGTTCCTTCTCTCCTATTCATTCGTTTATTCTAGAAACATGTATTAAATTTATACTATATGTCAGGCACTGTGCAAGATGCAGGGAATACAATGGTGATTCATACATGTGAATTTGTCCCTGCCCTCACATGGCTCGTACAACGATAGGGGAGAGACGTGTAGACAAGCCCACTGGTCCTAACATAGATCTGTGCTGACTGCTGGGGCAACACATAGGAGAAGCTCTCTGCCCTCAGCATTTCTCCTGGGAGCTACCTGGTGCAAATTCTTGCTGTCAGTTGTAGTTAAGCATCTGAAAGAGATGTTCGCTATCGCTTTCAGAATTACACAGCATCAGAGCTAGGTGTTCTGCTCAACCACTGTATTTTGCAGATGAAGCACAGAGAAGGTTCAAGATGTCAGTAAGATCAAACATGTAGATTAAACTTGAATCTCTCAGGAGCTAAGGAGGCCCCAGGTGTTGAGTAGCTCGCACCTTGTTCTTTGAACGGAACAAGACACTTGGGTGACTGCGTTGGTGATGAGGTTGGGGAATATACGTGAGGTTCAGTGGGGTGGAGTCCGGAGCCGACCACCAAGAAAGAATTCTTGAGGCGTCTTTGGTGCAAAATTGGTGGTTTATTACGGCATGGGGACAGGACCCATGGGCAGAAAGAGCTGCTGCCCCGGGTTGTGAGGAATGGCCTATTTTATACCCTCAAGTGGGGAGGGGGTTAGGGATAGCGTAAGTCTCTAGGGAATTTTGGAAGCAAGGTTTCCAGGACCTTGAGGGGGCTAGCTGTTGTTGGGAAAAGTTCATTCATTACCGTCTAATAAAACCGGAGTCATGAGACCCTTCAGATGTATATCGGTGGGCCATATGCTTGGGATGATTGCCAATACGTATCTTGGGGGGTTAGAGACAAAGGAAGTTTCCAAAGGAATTTTTATACGTTAAAGTAGACTTACAGGATCCTGGTGGAGGGGAGGGGGTCAGGCCAGGACTGTCTTTTGCCCTTAGCAAAGTATTAACATCAAGGCCGCTGAGTTCCTAGAGGAATGTCACCATGCCTGTTTCAAGGACTTGTCAATGGGCTATGTAGGTAGTAAGGACTGTGTCTTTGTCCTTTAGGGCAGCCAGGAGGGCCTGAGGAATGTCACATACATCCCATGGTGGGGGGTTGCAGGGTGTCAGCTTCTGCTTTGTCCTCAGCTTGCCTTCCGGTCCCTCATTGGTACTGGGGCAGAGTTGTGTGAGTAGCCAGATGGGGGCAACTCTTTGCTGGGAAAAGACTCAGCTTGGCTTGGGAAGTGGAAGTGTGTGTAAAAAGACTGACATATGTCAGTTGAGCCAGAGGACATCTGGGCACAGCCCTGGGAGGCTGACTGCCTGGGGCCAGTGGCTGCACATGACCTCTCAGGCATTTTTGCAAAGGTTGGGGGTGAGGTCTGACTAGCAGACAGCTTTGGCAGTGGGGATGTAGAGAAACTGAAACATCGAAGGGATCTCCCTGGCCCCTGAAAGAGTGGACAGGAACACAAAATGGGAAAGGGGTTGAGGACAATGAAGAGAGCCACGTGGGCTCTGGTGAATCTCTTGAATGGGGTGAGTGGGGGAAGAAGACATCATATTGGATTCCTCTCTCCTCTTTGCCCATGTACCGGTGGGTCCAGGGCGGTGGCAGACAGTGAACCGTCCCAGTCCCACAGGGGAGTCTTTTAGGAGAAGCCTGAAGATGAGCGAGGGACTGTTGTTCAAAGAGCCACTTCCAAGGGCCTTGCTGATGAAGCTCCCAGGGAGAACTGGAAATAGAAGCCGAGAACCCAGATTTCCAGGCTCTGTGCTGCAGCCCACAGTGGAGACTCCAGGGGACGACCAGAGAGAGAACCCCGGGGACAGGGTGGTCTCCAGGGCGGGAACAGGGGAGCCTGTGCAGCACTAAAGGCAGGACCATGTAAGTGAGCCGCAGCTGTGCCTGGGCTGGTGGTCCTTCTCGGCCAATCCGCCGCGTTCATCAGCACCCTCAGGCGCAGGGCACACTGCTCGGGCACTGCCCAAAGATCGGACACCCCACCCAGACCAGAGCAGGGAGGCGAAAGAGACAGCCGGGGCCGGGAGGAGGCCCGAGCAGCTGTCCACTTGGAGCCGGTGGCCCTCAAGGCGGGTGTGGGTGGGGGCTGGAGAGCAGGCGGAAGGGCCAAGGCTGGGTGGGAGGGGCCCGGGCGCCGGGGCTGGAGCGCGCGGCTTGGGGGTGGAGGCTGAAGAGCCAGCTAGCGAGCGAGGGG
>NC_048218.1:206493150-206515968 GCF_002007445.2 Ailuropoda melanoleuca
CCGGCGCGGGGCCGGGGGCTGGGGGCGGCGGCGGCCCCTCGCAGCAGCTGGCCGGCGGGCCTCCCCAGCAGTTCGCGCTCTCCAACTCGGCAGCCATCCGGGCCGAGATCCAACGCTTCGAATCCGTGCATCCCAATATCTACGCCATCTACGACCTGATCGAGCGCATCGAGGACTTGGCGCTGCAGAACCAGATCCGGGAGCACGTCATCTCCATCGAGGGTGAGCGGAGCCGGGGTCTGCGGGAGATGGGGCGCGGTGGCCCGGCTCGGCCACGCTCTCTCCGTCTGGGGGTCCTCGCGCGCCTGAGGTCCCAGCCACGCGGTGTGCTGATCGCCGGCGCTGCAGAACGCTCGTCCAGGCTTCGCTGTGTCTCGTCCGGGGACACTGGGGCTCGGGGCCGGTCCCGTGCCAGGGGACACGTTTTCTGCTCTTAGTGCTCCAGGGCGCGAGGGTGGTGTCGCTCCCGGGACAGGTGCGCTCAGAGCCGCAGAGGTCCGGGGGGCTAGGGCCAGAGTTGGCCAGGCATGGCGAGGGAAGGTGGGCGCAGTCCAGGGCCTCGGCGGGCCGGGAGGTGGGGCCGTTGTCCCGGCCCTGCCCCGCGGCTGGGCGGGGGATCGAGCCTCCCGTTAGTGGATGGCAGCCTTCCCGGGCCCAGCGCCCGCGGGCCCCGGAGGGTGGCGCTCGCCGCGGCGCCCTTTCCCGACGCACACCCCGTACGCTGCCGCTGCCAGGCGGGCGCAGGCCGGGCCTGGCGCTGGGCTCCGGCGGCGCGACCGCGTGGGAGGCGCCGGCCGGTACATCCGCGCCTTCGCCGGGTCCCACGCGCACCTGGGAACCGCTCGGGAGGCGGGCGCGAGACTGCGCGGGGGGGGGGGGGACTGACCTCCATGGACACGGTGCCGGGCGTCGAATGCCAGAACCCCGGGCCGCTGCCCTGCCCAGCGCTCCTTTCTCTAGGCTTTTGGGCCCGGGATTCTGGCTGCCAAGGTGGGCAGAGGAAGTGGGTGCACGCTGCTGGCACATATCCCACGATCCCTGATGTGGTGGGGGCTCACCGCACCCACAGAAAGCCTGGTGGCACGGTGACCTTTGAGCGGCCAAGGAGCAGATGGGCCTCACCATGGGTCATCTGCCTCCTCTCCCGCTCCGTTTGAAGGGGGACGCCCACCAGCAGGTGGTGGGTTCAGCTTTAGTGGAAATGCAGGGGGTTTTTGGTGATGAGATGGAGTTGTGGGCAGGGGCCTGTCTACTTCTTGGGTCTCACAATTAGGGCCACGTTCTCATCTTGTGCGAGGCTCTGGGGGCTCACCTGAACACTCTTTCTGCTTTTGGAGGGCCCCCCAGTTGGGGAAGGAGCATTCAGTATTTTGGGAGTAGAGGACCCCATTTAGAGTTGGGGTCCTGCTCTGTTCTCGGAACGTTCCAGTCTGACTTCCTCTGTCCTTTCCCCAGTCCTCTCTTACCTCTTTCCTCTCAAGGCTGAGTTCGCTGTGAACTAATTAGGCGACAGGAAAAACTCATTAACATGGATCTGAGTAAATGGCCTGAATCACCGTTGTGGCTGGGGACCAGAAGATGGCATTTGTGTGAGCCTAGGGCCCCAAAGAGAGGAGATGACCAAATTTTTCTCCTAGATCCGAAGCGGGTGGGGCAGGGAGAGTGGCCATGCCTTGTAGCTTCACTGTCCTTCCCAGGAAGTAAAAGTTCCCGATAGGCTCTAAGATACCCCCAGGATAGGCTCTAAGATACCCCCAGCTTGTTTTGGTGAAGAGATTTGGTGGGATAGCTACGGAAGGGACCGAGGGAAGAAAGACATCGGCTGCCGAGCACTTCCCCGAGTGGGGAGGAGCAGGAATTAGCTGGATTCCCATCCAGCTCCAACTTCCTTAACGTGAACTGTGACTGCCCCGCCCCCCTCCCCCAACACACACCCCAGCTCCGGAGTCCGCCAGCTGGGCATCTTCTGTGATGGGAAGACCATGGTTCCTGGGATGCGTTGAGTTTTCATCCTGTCTTGAATTCAACATGACAGGCAGAATTTCCCCTCTTAGAGCCCTCCCCTGTGACCAACTTCCCCATTGCGGTTTGGAAGTACCTCATGTTCTGTTTGCTTGGCCTGGAAGCTTGGTATCACCGTCGTGAATCCTGGGACCCGATGTCTCATTGTCACCAGGCCCAGCTGCCCCTCACACATCTGCTCTCAGCTCTCCTGATCCCTGCTTCCCTGCTCTTTCTTGGCAGGGCCTCCCACCTCTTTCTTCCTGCTCCCCCTTTTCTCCCAGCCTCTCTCCTGGAATCCATCTTTAGTACCCACCTCACCCCTGCTTCCCTACTTTTGTCACCCAGCCCTAGGCAGGCAGAAAAAAAACCCCAGAAAACTCCTTCTCCAATTTCTGCCCTGTACCCTTCCTGCAGTAGCCCTCCATCCGCCAAACCATATTGCTGCTGCCTTGTAAAGCAGCGTCCTCACCTTCTTTCTTGGGGGTGGGAGGGGAGCAGCTTCTCAGGGCTTTCCCCTTCTCCCTGTGAGCCTGACCGAGCCCCCCTGCCAGGGCCCAGCAGACCTGCGTCCTCATGTTACGTAACACATCCGTAGCCGGGGAGGCTGGTCTGTGTTTACTAGGGCCGAGCCTCTTAGCGGGAAGGGATGACATTTTCCTGGAGTATAATAAGCTTCCGCTTCACTCCGGTAATACTTAGGTGAAGGATTTATTTGTCCCAGCTCTGAAGGTGACCTAGGAGACTAGTCAGAATCTGTTTGGGACTGAGGGAACGTGATGGCACCTTGCCCTCCGGCCTTCTCCCTGCCTCCTTCAGTTACCTCTAACCCTGTGGCCAGGGCTTCCTCCCGCCCTTCCCATTGTTCCACAGGAACATTCAGCTTCCCTGTTTCAGGACAGGGTTTGGGGGGAGATGGATTGTTTCTGAGAAGTTAGTTCCTTTTCCACCAAAGGCCAAGGAAGGATAAACGGTGTCCATCCTGCAGTTTTGAGGAATGAAAGAGTGTAACCCAGAGGTGGGGTGGAGGGATAGAAAAGACTTAACTGCGGGCAGAGCCTCTGAGCCAGTCTCATCTCTGTGGTGGGGAAACTGAGGCTTGGACAAAGGAGGGATTGTGTGGGGCCTCGGGTAGGAGTCTGCAAGGAAAGGAGCTCTTGAGACTTGCTCAGGTCTCCTGGCTGTGTCCTAGAAAGAGGGCTGCAGAGGAACTGGGCCTTGGGCCAGATGGGGGACAGCCTGGGCACGTGGAACCTGCAGACACTGGGCCAAGTGAGCCAGGCGCCAGGGCGAGCTGCTGGGAGAAGCAGCCTCGGGGTCCCAGCAAGTGGCCTGGCAAGGCGGGCTGGTGTCTGAGTAGACGTTATCCGGGAGCTCTGCCCCAGTGGAGTCTGAGCTGGGGTGGGCCCTGTAGACCCACGGCGAGGCCTGGGAAGCACACTGTGGCCTTGGATGTGCCATGTGGCTACTCGTTGGGCAGGAACTGGGCTTGGTCAGCTGGTGAGTGACTTGTTGCTGTCCCCTTTGTTTTCCTCCAACATTTTTTTTTTTTAAAGATTTTATTTATTTATTCGACAGAGAGAGAGACAGACAACGAAAGAGGGAACACAAGCAAGGGGAGTGGGAGAGGAAGAAGCAGGTTCACAGCAGAGGAGCCTGATGTGGGGCTCGATCCCACAACGCTGGGATCACGCCCTGAGCCGAAGGCAGACGTTTAACCGCTGTGCCACCCAGGCGCCCCTCCAACATTTTTTTTTAAACAGTGGAGTCCCCCTGAGCATTCCAGCGGCACCTCACTCTTTGAGGGCTTCCTCAGGCTCTGCTGGCCCACCACCAGGACGTGGGGCTTGGTAGTGCTCTGGGACTGAGATCAGTTGGCAGGTGCAGGTTTTCCTGGTGGGTTCAAGCTGAGGCTAGAGAGGGACGGTGCCCCTGAGCTGTGGGCAGGGGGTGCCCCCTCAGCAGCGACTCTCCCTCACAGGCCTGCCTGGGGCTTGAGTTCGTCTTGCTTCCTCTGGGTGATGAGATCCTGGCAGCGGCCCTGGGATGCTGTGAGACAGGTGGAGAGCAATCGTAGCCATTTTGGAGACAGGGACGCTCTCTCCTGGGCTCCTTTGCCCTTCTGCCTCTTCCTCCGGGTAGCCGGTCGCCAGCCTGTTAGTTACACCCACCTGGGGGACCTGCCGAAGTACACATTTCCGCTGCTTCCTGCCAGCGATCTGATTCAGTCAGCTTGAGATGGGGGCCCAGG
Source organism: Ailuropoda melanoleuca (assembly GCF_002007445.2). Lineage (NCBI taxonomy): Eukaryota > Metazoa > Chordata > Mammalia > Carnivora > Ursidae > Ailuropoda > Ailuropoda melanoleuca. The sequence continues at coordinate 206,497,403 of NC_048218.1, forward strand.
GATCTGGGTTTGTCACTTCCTCAGGCATGCCGGTAATTAGCAGGTTGCGGGAATGAGTGCCTGGTGGGGGCCTGGAGGCTTCAGCAGGACTTTGCACCAAAGAGCTCTAGGAATTCTGAAAAGGAGGATGTCTGTGTGGGTGCTAGTGACCCGGGAAAGTCACATTTGTTCCAGATATATTGATTTAGCTCCTCCCTTGTGGCCCAGTTGCATGTAGCACAGTGGAAGGCAGGGAGGAGGCGGGGAGGGGCCACGCGGGCACTCTGGACCATGCAGGTGAACAGATCAGCCTGTAGGAGGTGCCAGAGCGGGGGGGCAGGGCTGGGAGTGGTGGGAATAAAGCCCAGATTTTAAGAAAACCGGGGCAAAGGTTAGAGCCTGGTGAAGACTCCTCAAGACCCCTTTCTTCAAGGTCACGGGAGAGGGATGGAAAGACCACCTCCTCAGGCTGTGGGACCTCAGGTAGCAGAGATGGCACCCCCCCCCCAATTCAGTCCTCTGCCAGTGAGCTTCTGCTCTCTGCCCGGTGGAAGACCCCCTACAAATACGACAGTCCTTGCTCCTAAAGCACCCTGTGGCAGCTAGCTCAGACTACTGACTTTCCTCTTTTCATCTTAGTTGAATGTGTATGCCAGGCATGGGGATCCCGGAGAACAGGTTTGCAGAGGCAGCAAGGGATGGAGAAAGTATGGTGTGGTGTTCAAGGAACAGTCTGCACGCCTGGGGCACGGAGTCCAGAGGGGACAGGCCAGAGGACCCTGGTTTGGGAGTTTTTCATGCTTTATCCTATATTAATTTACTTACACCTCACCGTGTTCCAGGAGACCCCGTAAGATGGCATGGAATCCTGCAGGAGCTGGGCCACTCTGTGAGGGTGAACCAGGAACGTTAGGGCAGGTGTGGCTGAGAGCAGGCTCTTGAGGGGGGCAGGGGGTGAGTGGCAGAGGGAACAGCGGCCACGGGGAGAGCAGGCGGGAGGGGAAGCCTATCCATAAGTCCTTAGTGTCCACACTGTGCATTCGCATTGTGAGCCTACCCTATGAGCTGTCAGGGAGTCCGTGGCCTCAGAACCTTAGGGGTGGAGGGAGTGAAGATGCCTTTCTTGAAAAGCAGGCTTAGGGGAACCGAGGCCTGGGGGCGGGGAGAGGGGCAGATGGGGGCCCTGAGAACTGTGTCCTTATTTGGCATCACCTGAACGCCCAGCCGGGGGCCTTTGGCTTACCTTCTCTTTTTAATATGCAGGTAACTTGAAATTGGTTTAACCAGATTACTTTCCTTCTGACCTCTCGCAGACTTGCAGGCCAAGGGGTAAAGGGAAGGTAGTTTTGGGACATGGAGCTGAGCCTTAGGGTGAAGGAAGTGGGAGAGGGCAGGTGGCCTGGAGCACGTGCTTCTGGGATGTAGGCATTGGCTGGTGCTGAGTTCCACGGCTTAGCATTCTCTGCCTGCCTGCTGAACATCGTTCTGAGGCCTTTGCCACGTGTGGCAGGTCTCTTTCTAGGCATGCAGGTATCATCCCCATTTTGCAAAGCCTGGGACTTAGCTTGAGCAACTAGGAGCAGCAGGAACTGGTTTTCCGGCTGGAGGGCTGGTGCCTCCCCCGTGGACGTGGACGGATGGATGAATGAGCTTTGGTGGCTCAGACTGGATGCCCCATCAACCCTCCTAAGGTGCCTCTCAGGGAAGCTTTTTGACCTCCAGTTTAACCTGTGGACACTTGGAATACAGCTTAAAGAGAATTTAGGGCTCCTCTTTCCTGCCGTAATCTTCTTCTGGATGTCTTGAATCGCCAGCCGAATGGTGGCTCTGGGACGTGTCTCTCCCCTCCCCGAGCAGCGTAGATATATATTTTAAACATTTAAATATTATGTGGAAGTGGCAAAAGTAATGCACGCTTATTATAACAAATTCAGACGGGGAAGGAAGTGCTCCCCCTACCCCCCCAGGGGTGGGAGCCACGGGCTGCCCGATGCACGTCCTCCTGGTGTTTTCTACCCTACGCATATCTGCTATCAACGACTGTGATTGATTTGATGTTATTGGCATTTCTCGACAAAAGTGAGATTTTGGTGGAAAACACCCTGCTGGGAGAATGGGAGCCCCTGCGTTCTTCTGCTCGTCTGGTAGCTCCCTGCCGGGGAATTGGGAGACCTGGGTTCTCATGCCTGCCAGGCTGCGACGGGCAGGTCACCCCTTGCTTGACCTGTCTTTTTTTTTGAGACTTGCATTCTCTTGCATCTATGCAGTTCTCCGTGAGTCCCCACACGGGTCCTTGGACCATCTCAGTCTTGGCTCTGTGGCCTCCGGTCCAGGGTCCAGCCTGTCTGCGGGGTGCGCCTTGGGCTGAGCCTGAGGCAGGGGAAAATAACAAAACCTCCCCGCAGAGTGGCACCACGTAAGGCTTGCCGGGGTCGTGTGTGTGAGGTGCTCACGGTGGGGCCTGGCACCGAGCGAGCACACAGGGAATGCTCGCCACTATTTTAAAAGGCTGCATGGGTGCCTGGGTGGCTCAGTTGGTTAAGCGTCTGCCTTCAGCTCAGATCATGATCCCAGGGTCCTGGGATCGATTCCTGCGTCGGGTTCCCTGTTCAGCGGGGAGCCTGCTTCTCCTTCTCCCTCTGCTGTAGTCTTGTCTGTCTGTCCAATATATAAATAAAACCTTTTTAAAAACCAAAAAAATAAAAGGCTGTAGGATGCCTTTTAAAGAGAGTATGGTTTCTCATGCATCTTCTTGCACTTGGACCTTTGTATACTTGTCTGGTCACTTCCTTGGGACAAATTCCCAAAAGGAAATGGTGAGACAGTCAGGAGTGCATGTTTTTAGGACTTTTGCTGCATGCCACACTGCCCTCCAGGAAAGCCCTCCCGTTTCTAGGGGTACCGTGCCTGCTCCCCTCCCTACCCCCCCCCGCCCACCTCATAGATTAAAACCAATACCACCACCACCATCAGATGCTTTTCCTTGTTGTTTTATTTTGTGTCGGTTTGATGACTAGTGAGAGTCAACATTAAAGAACAATTTTGGTCATTTGCATTTTGTTTAATTCTGTTCATGTCCTTTATTCATTTTCCTCTTGGTTTGTTACTCTTTTCCTACAGCATGTAAGATAGTTTTAATCTCTTAATGTGGATTTTTCTCAAGTGAGCATTTGTCTGCTGGCAGGAAGCCATGGCCTCGGGCTGTCAGGGGGCGCTCGGGCCCCCCAGACCCTGGGCTGAGCTGACCGGGTTGTCCTCTGGGCGCTGAGAAGAGCGACCCACACCACGTGGTTTTGGAGGGCTATGCCTGCTCTGTTTTTGTGCCTGTTTATAGTGGGTGATTTTCTTTCTCTTTCTTGTCTGTGGGCACCCCTCCTGGCCACCGTTGGTGTGCCCGCCTACAGCACTTTCTCTTTTGCCTTTTAATTTGATGTTTTGATGGCTTGCAAACCCAGAGCCCAAGCTCGTAGAGCAGGATTCGAGCCCAATCCCGACCTCTCCAGCGGTGTGTCTGTGTGCGTGGTGGGGCGGGCGAGGCTGGGAGATCTGGACCCCCGCAGGGCTCGCCCTGCTCGCTCTGCTGCCTGCTTTCTCCCAGGGAGGGGCCGACAGACCTCTCTGCCGTGAGGATTTGGGGTTAATCAGCCTCTACATGAAGGCCCTAGAGCCTTTGGTGTGAAGAGCTGTGAAGATTTGGTGCCTCTTAGTTGCTCCCAAGTGCTCCTCTGCTTGGTGATGGAATATGGACTATTTTAGGCTGCTTTACATTGGTGATGTGGTCAACTAAATGCTGGGTGTCCTTCCTCATCTACCGGGGGTAATGGTTATGAACCTGGTTCTGGGGCCACACTGCCTAGATCTGAATCCCAGACTTACCAGTTGGTAGCTGTGTGACCTTTGGTGGGTCCCTTCATCTCCCTGCGTCTTGGCTTCCTTGTTGCTAAAATGAGGTTAACAAGCACCCATTTCATCGTGCAGGTGTGAGAATGAAGTTGGCAAATGTTTGCAGAACTTTCAGACCATTACTGTTCCCTCGGAAGTGCTCGTCTTGTGCTGGGTCCTGTTCCATCATTCATACACTAGGTGCTGGCTGCTGCCTTTGCAGGGTGGGAGTGGGGACTGAGGGTGCCGTGTCCGCGCCCCATGGCTCCTCCGGGGGCGCTTAGAATCTGCAGTGGCAGAGTTTGGAGTGAACTGGTATAGCCTGGTGGGCCCCGGCATGGGGAACCACCTCAGGATGTGAGGTTCAGCAGATGGACCCAGGTCCTGGACCACAGCTTGTCACGGGAGTGTGTCCCATGGGCACCCAGCATTGCCTTTATTTGATTGCTTGTTGACTCTATCCAGCGCTGTTTAGTTATGTAGGTGAGTCCCACGTGTCCATTTAAATTTTCAAGGAGCCGTATTAAGAAAGGTTAAAAAAACAAAAAAGGTGAAGCGAATTTTAGTATTGTATCTTATTTGACCCCGTGTGTCTGAAATGTTATCTCCACATGCAGTCAATATGAGAAGTTATTAATGGGCTTTTTATACTCTTTTCTCACCCCGTCTTCAAGCTCCGCCCTCAGCACCGCTCCCCTGGGACACTCTGAATCTTGAGCGCTCAGTAGCCACGCAGGGCCCGTGGCCGTGGCAGTGGAAAAGCAGCTCTAATTTTAGGCTGGAATAAACCAAAGAATACTTGTTTGTGTAAAAAGTGAACCCAAAAGTGCATCCTTTTTGATTTAGCTTTCTAAAGTATTGCATTAATAATAACATCCCCTGGGTGCCTGAGGGGCTCAGTCGGTTAAGTGTCTGCCTCTGGCTCAGGTCAGGATTCTGGGGTCCTGGGATCGAGCCCCGTGTTGGACTTCCTTGTCAGCGGGGAATCTGCTTCTCCCTCTCTCTTGCTCTCTCTCAAATTAAATAGAAATCTTAAAAAATAATAATAATAATAATGTGCGTTTCCTGTAGGTCCTGCTGTTTTCGATCAGCCAGCCAACAGGCCTGTGCTTTCCGAGCGCCTGCTGAGTCTCTGGTGATTGATTGCAAACAGATCCATTGAGAAGTTGACTGAGTCTGCAGTCGCTTTTTGTCACCGCGTGTTTTTTGAAAGCCTGAAGACCACCGCTGTGGTGAGGGCACCCCTGCAGAACCGGTTCCTGTCATGGGGTACTCACGCTCCACACTTGGGAGCCGCATTCATGCGGTTCTGCCCCAGCGTGGGAGGTGGGGTGTGAGCCCAGGGCCCGTTCTTACGAGATGAATGCATGTGTCGTGGGCCCCTCGCAGGTGGCACCTCGTTACTGGCGGGTTGGCCACAGGCTCCGCGTAGCTCAGGTGTCCTTGCGCGGCCCCTGCATGCCCCGCAGCTGCCGCTGACCTCTGAGCCCTGGGCCTCCCCGTTGCCGGCCTGGAGGGTGATCCTGAATTCGGGTGAGGGAAGAAAGGCGGGCAGGCAAAGGCATGGCTGTTCTCACGGCTCCTCCCCTCTGCTGCGGGATGGGCCCGCGTGGTCTCGAGTGCTGGTGGCCCGACCCAGGAGTGGGTGTGCAGGCCGGTGAGCTGTCGGTGGACGGGGCTCATGTGGACTAGCTGGCTTTCTGCATGTCAGCTTGCCACGAGGTCCCACGGAGTGCTGGCTTGGGAAGTGCACACGGTCGGAGGAGAGGGTGCTGACTGCGTGGCCTGGGCCACCTTGCACAGTTGGAGAAGGGCGAGCCCAGCCCTCGGGCTCTGCAGGACAGGCGGGTTCAAGGTCACTGGTTAGCAGCAGGGCCCAGTCGGGAGTGCATGTCAGGAGTGCATGCATCATGGTGACCTCCTTCCACTGCACAAGAGGAGGTGGGCTGGGCGATGGATCCTGCTGGTCACCTTGCCTTCGGCCGTGACCTGTGACAGTGGTGCCAAGATACTGCTGCGTGTAACCAGCAAATGTCACAATATGCTCTTCACCCCGTCCTGGCGTTTGGGGGGGAGCTGTTTCTGTAGGGTTTTGCGGTTTATGTTTTGCCCTTGATTTATGCTGGGTTGTATGTATATATAAAATAGCGGGATATATATTTATATCGTAGCGGAGAGATTGTAAATGTATGCATATTCCTGGGAGACATGCAACACAGAATAAAGCCCCCCAGCCTGCAGCTCTAGGCTGGCTCCCTTGCTGTCAGCCTAGCTCCCCACAGCGCAGTAAGGAGGCTTTCCTCGCCCTGCCTGCTCAGAGGTGAGGTTATCATGGACCACACCCAGGAAGCCATATCCCATGGTATTGCGGCAATAAAACGCTAGGCTCCTTTAACCTCCCTCCTCTTCTAAGTGACAAGAAGGACCCGGATTCTTTGTCCAGGGAACCTGCAGGCGGGGTAGGCTGGGCAGTCCCTTGTGATGTCTTCCATGGGACTTCTCAGAGCCCCCTCGGCCAGCCTGAGAAGACAGAAACCATCATCTTGTCGATCTCTCGTTCTCCCCAGCCCTGGCACTGTTGGGATGGAGACCCTGTCCTGAACCTATGTTAAACGGTTCTCTTGTCATTTCCTGGGCCCCAGTCCACCTGCGGACTCAGTGGGCCCTGAGCGGCACAGGGGCCCCTCCAGGGGGGTGTTACTGCCCTTGAGGAGAGACTCTATCAGACACACACTGAGCAGGGAGGGCTCTAAACCCAGTCTGTCCAGCTCCAAGGCCCACCTTTCCAGTTTTGTCCCTCACTGGGCCTAGAGCAGTTGGTGTTCTTACCCCCAGCAGGCATTTGTCATGAGCTGGTATCTGCTTCACTCAGTGCTTCCCCTGTGGACACAGACCCCTGAGCCAGCCTTGGGTGGGCCTCCTGGCCTGGCAGAGAATGCTTGACCAACAACCAGGAGGCCTCTCTGCTCTGTACCCAGCCCGGGAGCCCTGTTGAGCATGGGAGGTCCTTCAAGGAGCCTCCTGCCTGTATCGCCGTGCTCTGTCCTGCTCCGGGGTCATGGTGCTGCCCGAGGGGCCCTCCCCAGCCTGGTGGGCCCTGCTGGCCGGAGGAGCAGGGGGCAGGTGGAGCTGCAGGCCATCAGCCCTCTGACAGCCCCCGGGAACAGGGCCAGAAGTTGGGAGGCCACGTAGGGTGGGGGCCAGGTGTCGTCGTGGGGCCTTGTGTCTTCTCGCTGGTGGGAGAGTGGGGAGGGGCCTCCCCTGGGAGTCTTTGCAAGGCGGGCTCTTGGCTGCCTCTCACCCGGGCTGTGGACGTGCGTGGAGTGATGGCAGGAGGTTGGAGGTGGGTCCAGTTCTCTGTCCTCCCTCTCGGAATTCACATTCCTCCCTGAGGGGTCCGAGCTGGGTCGGAGCTGGGAGATCATTGAAAACACGGGTGTCCTGCCTTTCGGTGTATGCTTCTGACAGGTCAGCTGGCTCGGGTCTTAAAAGCCATTCCCTGTGCAGTGAGGAAGCCTCCCTGGGAAGCATGGGAGTGGCCCTCCCTCCATCAGGCCCCCGGGAGCGGGGGGGGGGAGGGGGTGGCCGAGGAGCCAGTTACTGGCTGAGAGGTAGCCTGGGCTGGCCCACCCTGTGTGACCCTTGCTGCGGGTGGCTCAACAGGGTGACCGTGGCTGAGGCCCTGAGGGAGAGGCCTTCCTTCATCTCCGGAGCCTCGGATGCTCGTCGGCACCAAAGAAAAATCAACATGGTGTCTGAGAAGAGCGTGCGTGCCTCGGGCGGCCAGCGGCTCCTGCCCGGTGAGCCGGTGGGGCGGGACGGCCGAGTGGGTGCCACGGCAGCCCGGCTGCTTTGATCGGCACTGCGAGACACTGTTTTACTGGAATACTGATTTTATTATGAAAATTGCTGGCGTAGTGTGTTTTTAAACTATTCAAATGTGCCACCCCACACGGTAGCACTTTGTGTTTGTGCTGCAAATGTCGCAAGATTGACAGCTCTTGCAGTGGCGCCGGGAGAGGCGGGGTTCTAAGCGAAGGGTGGCGGGATCAGATCTGGGATCTCAGAAAAAGCGGTAAGAACCAGATTCACTTCTCGCAGGTGCTCCTTACCTGCCTGCCGCCACCCCGCGTGCCTCCTCCTCCTTCGCTGGACATCCCTGCAGGGCGAGAGTTACCCCCGTGCTGCAGATGGGGACAGAGATGGAAAGGGATGTGCTCAGGGCCGCAGAGGCAGGACCGGGCGTGGGAAGGCTGGTCTCAGAGCCTGTGCTCTGGGCCCGCAGGCGCTGCTGCGCCAGAAACAGATGCGCCTTTTAAAGTACAGCAGAAGGGGCGCCTGGGTGGCTCACTGAAGCGTCTCCTTGGGCTCAGGTCATGATCTCAGGGTCCTGGGATCGAGCCCCGTGTCGTTGTCAGGCTGCCTGCTCACTGGGGAGTCTGCTTCTCCCTCTCCCTCTGCCCCTCCTCCTGCTTGTGTGCGCTCTTTTTCTCGCTTGCTCATTTTCTTAAATAAGTAAATAAAAATCTTTAAAAAAAATAAAATGAAATACAGGAGAAAATTCAAAGAATATTGTCTCTTCTGGGGATATGAAGGGTCTCTTTAAGCCAGATAGGAAACCCAGAATTTATAGAGGAGATGGGCCAGATTCTCTCCCCAGCTTTTTTTTTTTTTTTAATTTTTTTTTTTAAATTTTTTTTTAAGATTTTATTTATTTATGCTACAGAGACAGAGATAGAGACAGCCAGCGAGAGAGGGAACACAAGCAGGGGGAGTGGGAGAGGAAAGCAGGCTCATAGCGGAGGAGCCTGATATGGGGCTCGATCCCATAACGCCGGGATCACGCCCTGAGCTGAAGGCAGACGCTTAACCGCCGTGCCACCCAGGCGCCCCTCTCCCCAGCTTTTTATTTTGGAAAAACCACCACCACCCCTTCCTCCCCACTCCGCACCTCACATTCTGTGGGTGGTGGGCGCGGCCAGCAGCTGCAGACAGCTCGGCACTTCTCTGAAGGCCCTTGAGCTGGCATCTCCCAGCGCGGGCACATTCTTGCGCGAAATGGAATACCAGTGTCACGCTGGAGAGATTTGACAGGAATCCTCTGACGTCATTTCACAGCTCACCCGTAACCAGATTTCCTCAGTTTCCCCCCAGTACCTTATATGCCCTCTTGGTCTTTCCAAATCAGGACGGGATGAGGCCGGGCCAGGTTTGGAGAAGGTCCATGCCCCGGGTTTGGATGCTGTTGCTGTCTGGGTGTCTTGATGTTCTCCCTGTGTCCCCTGAGCTGCTCAGGACCGGGAGTGAGGTGGAGACGGTTGATGATATCCAGTTTAAACCCTTTTGACAGGATTACCCCCTGTTGTGTCACATCTGGCCCTGCTGTTAGTGATCTTAAGGAGCTAATGGTCTGGAAGGTCCGATTCCTCCCATTGGTGGTTGCTAAGTGATCTGTGGGCTGGGCCCTGGGCACCACGGAGGTCAGCTGCAGCCAGGGACCCCCGAGCTCCCTGTGTGTGCGAAGGGTGTAATGGGGGGGCCACGTGCTCATCTTCTCAGGTGCAGGTTCCTTCTGTGAGTCCTGGCTGGTGTTCTTCCAGCGGGAAGCGCTTCCGCCCAGCCCACCCTTTTGTATCCTCGCTCTTGTCTCACGGATTTTTGTTGTTGTTGTTCAGATGTTCTAATATAATCAATTACAAAACGAACAGATTTAATGACATTTCTGTGGAATAGAGTAGGAGAATTTGCTTGCCGTGTACATATGCTAGTTAAATGCTTAAGATGCCTGTGGTCTAGTTCCTGCAAACTGTGAAGAAGGTTTTTTGAAGTCCAAAGGCAAACGGGCAGAGCAGAGGACCAGAAAGACAGTTTGGAGAAGAGGAAATGCACGTTGGTGGTGGTCCTGAAAAGATGCTTAACCTCACAAGTGACTGGGGACCCAGATCAGAAGAGCAAGGTCCTGGGCTTCCCTGTCCAATAGCAGGAGGCAGACACACAACTCTCGATGCTGGTTCAAGGGCTGGTGTTGGCCCACCCCGCTGGGCTGCCGGGAGATGGGGCCCATGAAGGAGAAGCCCTTAGACGCTATCCATTACCACGAAAAATTTGTCCGTCTTTGAACCCAGCTGTTCAATTTTTTTTTGCCATGCAAAGAAGCAGCTTGCGGTGGTTTAAAAAAAAAAAAAGGAAGCCACCAGAATGCCCTCGAGTCAGGGAATGCTGGGATGAGGTGGATTGGAGGCCCTGTGAAGTATGGTGAAGCTAGTCAGTCAGGGTGAGTGAGGGCCGCGGCCGCGGGTGGGGCGCGGACGTGAGCATCTGGGGAGCGGAGCGCCTGGTGCATTTTGGTGCAGTGCTAGAGGCCGGCCCCTGTTAAGGTGGGGACTGGACACTCATTCTGGAAATTTCTATCCGTAGGGAAGTGCCAGGGGGCCAAAAGCAGTTTCCTGAGTGTGTTGTGAAAGTGGTTTTATACCCCAAAGTAAAATTTTAAAAAGATGGAAAGTGTACATTTATTTCATGTACTGGTCCTANAAGGGGGGGGTGCCTGAGTGGCTCAGTCAGTTAAGCATCCAACCCTTGATTTTGGCTCAGGTCATGATATCAGGATCATGAGATCGAGCCCTGCATCAGGCTCTGTGCTGGGCATGGAGCCTGCTTAATACTCTTTCTCTCTCCCTCTCCCCCCCCCCAGGGCCTTCCCTCTTTTTTAAAAAAAAAAAAAAAAAAAAAAGACCATAGGTGCAGCCACCACCTGTGCGAGGAGAAAGGCTTTGCACACGTCTTAAACGGTCGTGCGACGTTCCATCTTCTGGAGCCGTGGTCGCTGCCTGCCTCACTCCCATGTTGTTGGGTGTTTCGTGTGCTCTCACTTGTTTGGAAGCGTTCACATCTTTGGGCCTCTGTCCTTCCCTCCGTGTCAGATGGTCCCCACGGTGGCACGGATTCTGGGGGCCAAGCCCCTCCTCCCCACCATGCCTCACACGCTCACACCGGGACCGCCTCACACCCCGGGCCACGGGCAGGGCTTTGGATAGAGAGCGGTAGCATTTCATTCTTGATTTCTGTTTATTCGAGTATCACATGAAAATGAGTGGTTTCCACTTGTATTGGCCATTTGTATTTTCTTTACTCACCTGGAGTGAGTTTGTTTTTATGTTTGTTTTCTTTGAAGCAACATTTGTGATATTAACCCATTGACCTAGCCACCTTCCTCCCCCTCAGGTGTCGATTTCCCTTTAATTCTATTTTTCTTAGGGTTCTTACCATTTTTTATTGTTCTGGATTTTTTGTGTTTATGTAGTTGGACTTATCACTCTTCTCTCTCCTGTCCTTTATTTTTTTTTTTAAGATTTTTTTTTATTAGAGACAGATAAAGAGCAAGCGCACAGAGGGAGAGGGAGAAGCAGACTCCCTGTTGAGCAGGGAGCCCGATGTAGGACTCGATCCCAGCACCCTGGGGTCATGAATGGAGCCCAAAGCAGCCGCTTCACCAGCTGAGCCACCCAGGTGCCCCTCCCCTGTCCTTTAAATCCAACATGCCTTGTGACCTATTGCTTCGGGCTACACCCTCTCCTCGTTCACCCCCTGCCCCACACAGACTTCCACAGCTGGTGGGCTTCCCCTGGCTGCCCAGCCCCGCATTGTTGTGCTCAGCTGGCGGTGGGGGTGGAGGGCTTGGATAGCTGAGGTCTCAGGCTCCAGGGGGAGCAGGGAGCATGGGTAAGCAGGGCCTTTGGGCACCGAGGGGTGAAAGGAGGGTACACCGAGGGGCCCCATGTCCCTTCCGCGTGTGGGCTGGCACACTGCTTGGGCACCGCCACTGGGTGTGGGCAGAAACTGGGCAGCGGAGACCCTGCAGGGCCCAGAAAGCTTGTGGTCCCCAGGGAAGGGACGCACCTTCAATTCAGGAGGGGGTTCTGACTGACTCCCCCACTCCGTGACCGGCAGGCCCGGCCTCTTTGTGGTTCTGTCTACATGGCATCAAAGTGAGGCGTGCCAAGGGCTCAGCAGCCCCAGAGAGTCCCCTTTTTGTCTATCAGAAGTAATCATGTGAGGTGGCTTTCTCCTTCCTAAGTGTCACATATACATAGACATCCCTGGACAGGCAGCTGCAGAACCTGGATCCATCTCTCCTACTGAGTAGGACTGGGCCAGGAGTTTGTTTGGAAGGTAGACAAGGAGGAAGGTGGAGGGTGGGTGGTGGTGGTGGTCATTTTTGGGAAGGAGGGCCCTTGCTAGGAAGGGTCTTCTCTGGTCCTCGCTGATGTGCGTACCCAGACAGGAAGACAGACACAGGCTCCCTGCAGGACGAGCTCTGGGCCCAGGTCGACCCTGTTTCCACAGAGATCTTGCGGGGCCAGGGACGTCCAGGGGCTCAGGGCCAGCCAGACAGCCTGGGTCCGAATGCCAGCTGCAGCCCCTTACGAGCTGCTGACCTTAGGCTGACTGGCGTCTGTGCCTTAGCTTTCGCATCTGTACATTGGGGGCAATGACCTACCTTTCTGCCTGTCGTCAGAGATAAATGGGTCACTGCGTGTCATGTGCTCAGTGTGGCTGATTGTGTTAAGTGGCTCTCACTACCAGGTGACCGGCCGTGTCCCATGTGGCTGCTGCCTTGCGTGTATAGGGCAGCAAAGGTGGCTCTGCTGTCCTCAGGGCTGGCCCGTGTGTGCCCAGGAGCCCAGGCCGCCGTAAAGTGAGAGCAGGTTAGATATTAGCTTCTACAGCAGAGACAAGATGAGCTGGGGATGCTGAGGGGGGCTGCAAGGCGTGGGAGCCCCCCAGGGCTTCGTGATGGCAGCAGGCACGAGCTGAGTGTTCTGACCGCACCGCTGCGCTGGCGGGGGTAGAGGGAGGCGGCCTCCACGTCCAGGCCCTGCCAGAGACGCCTTCCGCTTCCTTCTGCGGAGCCCTCGCGGGACCCCGAGCCCCAGCCCCGGGCAGTGGGCAGGTGCAGCCTTGGGAATGGGGCAGAGCCTGGGCCTCAGGGCGGGCCCCACCCCCTGAGGAAGGTACTGGCTCCACTTTCAAAATCTGTAAGGGGAATTCAGACACTTTTAAACTTCTGTTCACTGGGCTCTCAAACTACCCAAGTTTTTTTTTTTTTTTTTTCCTTTCTCCTTTAGCGTGCACAGCAGCCCCCTTTGCCTGGGGCCCTGCGCTCGCACCTGTGAACCCGAGCTCTCAGCCACCTGGCGGCGCTTTGCTTTTCATAGCTTCTCCCTCTTGGAGCAGAATTAGCGCAATTATTGTACTTTATGGAATCTTCCCTTTTATTTATTTTTAAGGACTTATTTATGAGAGAGAGTGTGAGAGTGGGGGGGAGGGGCAGAGGGAAAGACTCTTCAGGCAGACTCCCCGCTGTGCACAGAGCCCCACGGGGACTCGGTTCCACAGCCCCGAGATCATGACCTGAGCCAAAACCAAGAGTCGGTTAATAGCACCACCCTGGCGCCCCTGGAATCTTTCCTTATTAAGATATCTCTTTTGTAAAAATAAGGTGAAAGCAGACAGTTGGCCTTACTGCTCCTCAGGAATGAAGATCTCATGAACTGAATGCCTTTGGGGAGCCATGGGACTGGAAGACGCAGACTTTTAGCTCATGAGACTTATGCTGGACCTTGGTTCAGTTTTGAAGGAGGAGAACACTTTTAAAGACAGATGAAATGCAGGATATGTGTCAAAAAGGCAAGGAGCCATGATGGAGCGTGCACGGTGGTGCATTGCGAGTCTGGAATCCCTGTCCGGGTCAAGGCAGCTGGTAAGTGCCCCTGCCCTGAAGCCCTGCAGGATCCGCGGAGTGCGGATGCCGGTGACAAGCCCCAGACTTCCCTTGGGAGAGCGCAGCGTGCCAGGCCCATGGTCCTAGCTCTCGGTATGAGCAGGGAGCAGTGTCTGTCCGGGTCCCTCTTTGGGTTTTAGGATGTGGCCAGGGAGAACAAGGTCAGGACGCTGGTATGGGAGGTCAGGAGGATGTGCGGAAGTCCTGAGCCTAGCACAGAGCATGTGGACAGAAAGAAAATCGAGGAAACTACTATCGAGTGGCTAGGTTGGTGCTAGAAGGCTGTTTCCAGGTTGGGTAGCTGCCCAGCAGAGGGGGTGGTCTTGGTTTCCTCCCTTTGCCCTTCACCCCCACTTGCCCCTTTGGTCCTCTCAGCTTCTCCATGGGGAGGGTGGGAACGCAGCCACTGGGGAGGTCTCCAGTACCCCGACCTTGGGAGGCGGGGGGCGGAATTCCTAACCCTGGACCCCTGGAGCCCACCCCCTTGCGCTTCCTGCCTTTGGGTGCCGCACGCTCATTCTGTCCTGATGTGGAGGTCACAAGTCGGAAATGCAGGAGTGGGCAGGCTGGGCCACGTTTCCTGTGAAGGCCTCTCTCCTCAGCTTGTGGACTGCTGTCTTCCCTCTGTAGCTCTCTACGTTGTCTTCCCTCTCCATTACTGTCTTTCTGTCCAGATTGCCCCTTTTTGTAAGGACAGCCGTCATAGGGGAGTAGGGGCCCACCCTATTCTGTCATGACCTCATCTCAGCCAGCGACATTTGCAACCGCCCTATTTCCAAATAAGGTCACGTTCTAAAGGATGGAGGGTTAAGACTTCAAAATATGAATGGTGGTGGGCACAACTGAGCCTGGAATAGCTTTCAGCAGATTTTCAAAGATGTGATCCGGAAGGGTCCCAGGGATGTCTGAGGTCTGCCTCCACGGTCTTGTGGAGAGATGCGGCCCGGCATGGCCTGGTCCCAGCTGATGCTTAACTGCTGGCACGTCCCACTAGGTTTCTGCCTTGAAGAAAGTGAGTTTCAGTCGTTCCTGCGTCCCACAGGACTCTCTCCCCTCTCTCTCCCCCAATAACGGCTCCTTCTGATCCTCCGCTTTGTGCCAAGCGCCGTGTTGGGCCCTCCAGTCTCAGCGCTGGTCTTCATAGCAATTTCAGGGGCAAGGTGGGGTCATTTCTGGTTTACAGACTAAACCCCAAGACCCAGTGAGGTTAAAGTGGCTATAGACGGCCACATAGCTAGTAGGTGCCAGAGGCTGAATTTGAACCCAGTTCTTTAAACTTCAGAGCACCCCATGCCTCTTGATTGAGGGGTCTTTGCAAGATGACTGTGCCTGTGATTTATCTCCTTGGCAGACTGTCCCAGCCCAGGACCATCTCCTGCGTCTGCCTCCCTCCCCGCAGGAAGAACGGAGGCCTGGGCTTACAGATCACGCTCAGCGGGCATGCATGCATTTGTTCATAGAACCGGGGCACGTCCCTGTTATGGGCGTGCGGGCCGGGTTCTAGCAGGGGAGCAGTAGACACGCCAGAGAAACACCTGAGAGCGAGGAGCGTTCTGTGTGCATAGTGACATCGCCGCTGCTGTTGTCTCCAGACACTTGGGAAGAGGCCCTTGTCCCCCATTACAATGAGACGGGGCGAGCTGGGGGGAGGCGGAGGTCAGGGGGGTGGCAGCCTAGAGTGTCCCTCTCCTCTCTGTGGACTCCCCAGTCCTCCACCCGGAGGCCTGCACAGAGTGCTTGGAGCTTGCTGGAGGCCACCCCGCCTTAGGCTGCCCTGGGTGTGGCCCCGGCTGCCTGCCTGGACTTAGGCTCTCCGGGACTCAGGCTCTGCAGGCATGGGCTGCCCTCCTCCCGCCGCCTTCCTGCCACCTTGCTCCCGCCTTGCTCTCCGCCTCCTTCCCCTCCCCTCTCGGAGGCACCCTGGCCGCAGGAAGATGTTTTGCTGCCACCTTGTGGGCATGAGGAGCCCGGCGGCCGTGGGAGGCCCGGTGTGGCTCTGGGACCCCTGGGGCCGCAGGAAGGAGCCCAAGTCTCTCCCTTGAGCCACCAGGTGCGCCCTTTGGCTTCCCTTCCTGTCGCTGGGAAGGACGCCCACAGGCTCTGAGCTGCGTGTGTGGCCCCAGCCAGGCACACCTTAGCACTTATCAGTGGGTCACCCTTGCAAATATTTGAGCTGAGACTAGGTTCGAGGTCATGTGGGGTTCTGGGGCTGGAGGACACCCTTTCCTCACAAACAGTGTTTGGTTTCTGTGCAGGGCCTCCCACACCACACTCACAGCAGTCTTTCCTTCTTCCGCGCCCCCCCGCCCCGCCCAGCTAGCTGGGGTTAGTCGTGTCCCCCTGCCACCCCCAGGCCCAGGCCGGTCCCCGTGGCGGGCCCAGCCACCCAGCTGTGGATACCTCCAGAATTGGCTCCAGCTTTTTCTGATTTCCCAGGTCATTTTCTGTTCTCTCTGCTTCCAGGGAAACGTGTCTCCATTCTCCCCCAGAGTGCATATGGCAGGGCATCGAGAGAAACTGTATCTTTAATTCCCCCAGAAATTGCCACAGAGTCTCTCATCCATCAGCAGCGGAGCTAGCTCGGTGTTTTGGAGGACCTAGGAGACTGAGAACTCACCTGAGGGCTAGCCTCGTGGAATTTCTGTACTGTTTACACGATCCCAGCGTGAAGTTTTTTTGGTCCTAATTTCTTTGGGGCCATGTTGAGTGGAGCTGTGTTTGCCGCAGCTCTTTGGAGCAGAATCTTGTCAGGCAGAACAGAGACTTCGTTTTGTGATGCCAGTGAGGAAGAGAGATTTGTGCCTGCGCTGTTCTCCTCGAGGTCCTCGAGCGGCCCGCTGGCCCGGGGATATCTATGTGTCTAACTGCTCTGGGTCAGGAAGGACTTCTGGGAAGGAGCGGGAGGAAGGAGGCAGCCAGGGGAGGGAGCGGAAGCTGTTGCCGGTTTGGGACCTGACCCGGGCTGAGCATTTTGCCTGGACTAGATTCTGCAGGTGCAGGGCGGAGCCAGCAGGAGCTGGTGCGTCTTCCAAGAACGGAAGACGTTCTTTTACCTCGGGGATGAGGCCCTGCTGCCTGCCTTCCCACAGCAGGCATGTGTGTCTGGGGCCTCTGCCCCTCATGGGCCCTCCTGTTCCTCTCCTGCTGAGACAGCCAGTGATGTTCTGGAGCAGCTGGGCACCTTGTCCCTCTCCCTCTCCAGGGACAGAGCTGCTGTCCCGTGCTCACAGTTTCGTTGGCTTGTACTGAGCAGGCCTGTTCTTCTGGGGAGGGGTAATTCCCTCTGAGTCTGTGGGAGAGAGGGCAGACAGACAGATGTGCAGATAGGGACATGGAGTGTGGGAGACTTCGATGTGAGGAACCAAGGCAGGACTCCAGGGCTGTGTTCTTGTCCCCACGCCTGAAGGATCCTGGGAAAGGCCCTTCTGTGGAACCGTCTATTACGTGGGGAATACGCATCCTGGAGAGGGAGAAGCCGGCCTCATCACTGTTAATAAGTAGTCCCGGGAAAATATGAAACCACCCCCAGGGCTCTCCAGCCCTGGGAGATCCAGCCCGGGACTTGAGAGTTTCCAGCTCTGGGGCTCTAGGAGCACCTAGGATGGAGAGGCCCTGCCTTCCTCAGGCATTCCCCCACCCCAGCCCCCTCAGGAATGTGCCACTTTTATCTTGTACTTTGCTTCCACCCAGAAGCATGGAATTCTGAGGCTGAGAGGGATATTGGGAGTTGGGTTGTACTGGGGGTGGAGGAAATTGGGGAGTAGTATCTCTTTAAAGCACATGCAGCCCCCCCATCCTTGCCACTACCTAAACTGGTTTCTCAGTCTGCCCATGGTCTTATGGATTCCGGTAAACTAGCTCATCACCAGGGCCTTGGAAGAGGACTGGTGTTTAAAATGCAGTGGAAAGCACAGCAGGGCAGTTCCCGGCCTCCTGCCCCCATCCTGGGGTGAGCCCTGCACTTCATGCATGTCCATCCAGCGCACCCCACACTCGTGAACAGGCATCCGTGCTTGGAGGGAGTGAGCATCAGGCTCCAGCCAGAACCGAGGGCGAACACTTCACCTTGGCCAGCTGCCCTCTGGACAGGAGGTGAGACCCAGCGAGCAGGGGACTGGAGACTCAGGGACACAGAAGTGAGTCACTCGTCCAGAAGTGTGTGGTCCAAGACTGAAGGTTACCTTTTGGCTTCCACTGCCCTTAGGCGGGACACTTCAGCAAATCCAGACAATTTTATCATCTCCAAGGGAGAAGATCAACTCGGCCATTAACAGAAGAGCTGCCTGTAGCTTCCAGCAACTCTGTATTCTGGAGTTTCCCAACCTCACTGTCTCAGCCAAAAACTAAGCCCCCCCCCCCCCGCCGCCCTGCATTTTACAGACAAGGAGACTGAGGGCCAGAGAGGACGTATGACTTGCCTCCTGGCTCCTAATGTAAGCTTTCCATAATGCCGGCCCTGTGGTGTAGCACCTGTTTGGTCCTTTAGAGAAAGAGCAAATGGCCCACTTCTCTCCCAAAAAGGGCTCAGTGTGTGGTGTGCCGAGGACTGTTATTTATTTGGCCTGCTGGTAATGACAGCTCCTCACCTACTTGCCCCAATCCAAGGAGGAGCCCTGGGCTGGAATTTCCTGTTTTCTGAGGGCTCCGGGGGCTGCCCCAGCAGGCTGACTCCCCTGCCGCCGGCCGCCGTTCCAGGGTGTTCCAGGCCAGGCTTGCCGCCTCTCCTTGCTGGGCCGGCTCCCGGCCTCTCCAGGTCTGGGCTTGCCGGCTGCGAGGTGGAAGCGTTGAGGGACTCCTTCGGCCCGACTCCAGGCGCCCAGAGGCCGGAGGTCCGTGCGCCCCGGCCGCGGCCCGGCCCGGGCCCAGCCCTGCGCCCCTCGCCATGGGCCTGGCCCTCGTCCGCGGGCCCTGAGCATGGAGC